>NW_026061710.1:24756946-25057048 GCF_023897955.1 Schistocerca gregaria
GTCCTCAGTAAATCATAGTCTGTCTTTGTCTGACTCATCTGAGAGCTGGTATCTGATAAAGCTGTTTTCACAGTTTTCACTTGTAGCCTTTCCTCTAATAGGTTGGGATAATCCTGTGTCAGACCTAGAAACATGGTTTTGGTGAATTGGACAGGCTATGCACCTTGTTCTCGAATGGAGATAATACCCCTATGGAGAGGTGATGGGGGATAGGAGTGTCAAAGGGGTGATTAGAATCCTTCGGAGGTTGTGCAGGCGTGGAAGACTACTTCAGGAGAGGTGGGAAGGATATGTTAGGATATCTCTTATTTCAGGTTACATGCTGCTATGTCAACTATTTCAACACTGTGCCTGACCAGCTCACCTCACAAACACAACTGCTGTTATGTAAGGCATAATGTAAGTGTTCACCAGTGGCAGGCTCAGTTGTGATCTACTTCTTACTTCGCGTGTTTTGGAAGACAGTATATGATTACTGTGCTACAGTGCCCTCCTCCTAGACAAGACCTGGCCCTCTGGATCATGACTTAGAACATCATTGCACTAAAATGACTGATCCTGTTGGCTGCCACAAATGGCTCCAGTCAGCTTTTTAAGGATTTCTTTCACCATCATGTTACCTTACTCACAACTCATATCAAGTCTTGTTTCCTGATTGTTTATTGCTACAGCTCTCCCTCTGCTGCTTCCTAGTCTCTCGGAATCGAGTCCACAAGAGATCGAACATTGGCTGGATCCAAGCTTTGTCTAGGGATCCACTTCCAGCATGTGTAAACAAGAACTATAGTTGGTAGTGTCACAGCATTAACTATTATTACATTGGTCAATGCTATTTCCCTCTGGTTGTGACTCTCCCTGTGCTGACTTTCATGATGCACCCATGTCTCCATGGAGATGGGCCCAGCCTTACAGAGAATGAATTTGTCTGTGGACTATATAATCTCAGGCCCCAAAGTTCTATTTAACATAGTCAAATTAGTGGCTGGTAGCACTTCCATGTGTTCCCCTGCCCAATATAATCTGTGGGTTGTGCCTGAAACTGTGGCAGGTGGAGCAAAAATAAATATTGTTTTACATGGTGTCCTGTTCATTTATAATTTCCCCCGTCTTCCTTCAATATTAACTGCGTGGGATTTCTGACCCTCTCCACCTAGTCTGTTTGGACAAACCATAATGGCACTACTGTAATACTACGGTAACTTCTAGTTCCATATAGACAATCTGTGTTTGTCTTCCATAACCAATGATTTATTCCTTTACTCCAAGAAAGTTCTTCAGCATCTCACACTTATGAGGATACATGTGAACTGCATGATGTAGGTATTATGCATACTTGCTGCTTCTGGAAAGGAAATTGAAATCCATACTTTCCCCTGCTACTCATTTCCTCTGCTGTGGCTTGGTTAAAATGAAAAGGTTAGGTGCTACGATGATGCTAAAGGACAAACACTCTCTGGTATAGCTCCTATTGCACTTGACGTTGCACCTCCAGGCATTGTCTGGTGATCGGAATTCCGCTCCTAGCTGGCTTCTCACTTGTTCCATAGATTCATGTAATTCTCTGCCTCTGTCTCTGTATCTCTCTCTCTCTCTCTCTCTCTCTCTCTCTCCCTCCCCATCTCACTCTCTCTCTCTCCCCCTCTGTCTCTCTCTCTCGCCCTCCCCATCTCTCTCTCTCTCTCTCTCTCTCTCTCTCTCTCTCTCTCTCTCTCTCTCTCTCTCTCTCTCTCTCTCTCTCTCTCTCTCTCTCTCTCTCTCTCTCTCTCTCTCTCTCTCCCCCCCCCTCTCTCTCCCCCCTCTCTCTCCCCCCCTCTCCCTCTCCCCTCTCCCTATCCCGCTCCCCCTCCCTCTCCTCTCCCTCTCCCCCTCTCTAATCCCCACTCTCTCCCCCTCTCTAACCCCCACTCTCTCCCCCTCTCTCACACCCCCCCCCTCTCTCTCACCCCCTCTCTCTCTCACACCCCCCTCTCTCTCTCACACCCCCTCTCTCTCACACCCCCTCTCTCTCACACCCCCTCTATCTCTCTCACCCCCTCTATCTCATCCCCCCTCAGTCCCCCCTCTCTCTCCCCCCTCTCCCCATGCTGTCTTCCAAAGACAGTAGCAACTAAATTATTAGTTCTTTATCCAATTTTCTGCTTCATTTAGCAACATCTCAGTTAAGATTCACCATTTCTTCTGCTGTTTTGTGTAATAAACACTTCCAATTCAGCTGGTGCAGTAAGAGCATACCCTTCTGCAAACACGAGTTTTTGTGCTGTAGCACTCACTTATTGCCTTCCTTATTCTACCCGTTGTTTTATTACTTCTACTATATCATTCACTCTTTCAACCTCATCAGCTGTCCCACTGTTTCCACATGTCATCCTAACACAGTGATCCAACCTCTACTTCTGGTATGTGGTATATTCCCCAAAGCCTAAGTCACCTCATCCCGCAAATCCTCCCATGTTTCCTCCTACACACCCTGGAAACTCCTTCAAACATTCTGTGATCACATACCATCAGTTTAAAATTACCGAGGGCTTCTTCTAACCATGTTACCTCATTCTATGTCTACCATTCATTAAATAACACCTGTATCCCCCATTGATAAGCACATTTGTTGATGTGCTTGGTGAACAGTTCTCACTGTCAACGTGGTCGTTCTGCAATGCTGCCACTGCAATGACAAGCCATAGTCCTCTTAAGACTGGGTTTATCTTCTCTCCTGGCATAGCTCATCTGAGGACAGTGCATGTGTCTCTCATGCAAAAATCCACTGCTCCTGCACAGCAGGTAATCTTCCTTGTACCAAACATACAAAGAAAACTCCCTTACATCCTAGGTCTTCCCGTGTAGATCTACTATAGCTGTTTCACTTAAAACTTCTTGCTTGCTACTCATCACTTGTTTCCCACTTTCTTTCTGGCTCAGCCCTCCAATTCTTTGGTTAATCTAAGGACTTGTCACATGTTTCATATTTCCACATGCAGAATTCTCGTAGACAACTGCATTTTGAAAGTCACTGGTGACAGTTTCACAATCTGATATTGGCCATGACACTGCATAAAAAGTAGTGTCTTACTATTTGTAGTATGTGAATTCGATAGATTTCACATTGGCCATTTTTGTCTTGGTGTGATCTTTCTCTGTGAGTCACTGCTCCCTCTTGTTTATACAGTGCCAGTCTATTTGCCTTAACCAACCTTTTCAATTCTTCTCTTGCCACCCTCACAAATGCGTTAACATGCATTCAATTATTGAAATAGGAAAACAAAAAGAGAAAGACAATAGGTTTTGACAATATTCCACCTCATATGGCTAAAATTCTGTAGTTTTTGCTGTTTTGATTTGTACACAGACAAAGATAACTTGAACAGACATCACAATTGGTATGTGTGTGCTATATGGTATTATAGCATGCTCTCTATTGCTTCATGCACGCTTAACATGGTCCTACTACCCTGACGATGTAGATGACTTGTCCTCAATTTCTTCCCACATTACAGCTTAAATTCCTTCTATAAATCCAAGATACGGATGACCTCCTTGATTTGTTATTTCTGGTACAATTAAGTTCCCTATTGTTAATTACTGCTTGTACCAATGTTGCTGCCTGTTCATTTGGCACTGCGACCATTTAGACAGGTTATGAAAAATGATTCATAATAACAAAACATCAATCCCAAAAAATTCAACCTCCTAAATCGCTCGTCACTTTTCAATGAGTTTGGGCTTGGCTACCATCGGACCTCTGCCATTGTAGCACCTTTGCACTTCCGTGCTGCATGTCTATCCTCCCTTTGGAACATGTCATGGACACGTTTTGTGAATGACGTTGAGGTGCTAGAGCTTCAGCACACAGACTACAGTTTCTTCTTTCGTAATCTATCGTTCTCCATTTTGGCGTTTGAGGTTTGGCTTTGTATCCTCTTCATCCCTGTGCAGTTCTGAAGGCCAGCCCAAGTGTACCATGTGACGGGGTAACACGTAATGACCATCCCCAGGTCTGCAGGTAGGGTTTCCACATACATGGTACAGGCCAGGTCCAGGGAGGGGTGGTAGTTTGAGCTGTAACCCTCCCAAATTGCCATTTAGTCCCTCTGTCAGAAGTTTGGGAGGTGTGATCCATCGCCTAATGAGTGTGAGCTCCCCTCTGAGAAAGGGTCCCACAGCAGGAAGGAACATGCTATGCCTTTGGAGATGATGGCGGTCTTGGGGATTCTGTCACAATGAGCCAATTCCAATCTGTGTCTACTAAACGTAATGGGAATGAGGTGAAACATTCAGACTCTTCCAGCTTTCACATTGGTTCCTCATACCACATAGTGGACATTGTCATTTCTTTGCTACAGATAATCCACATATTATTCAGAAAGGTGTTGACAAAATTGCCGGCCCTGTGAAATCCTGCTCTCATTTATGTAATTGCACTTTGCTTTTGGAGACCAAGTGTGGTCCTCAAGCCCAACAACTGGTTGCAGCTTCACTCCTCCAAAGCTATCATGTTAGTGGTAAGGCCCATCGAATCCTGAATTCATGTGGTGGTATTTACACCAGGCTGCTCAATGGTCAGAATGAAGGACAAATCGAAATATACCTTTCTGATGAGTGTGTCACTGCAGTCTGTTGGTTAATGAAACAGGTTGATGCAACCTTAGTCCGTACATACTCGCACTTTTGGTAGAGTAGTGCCTCTGTCAAACATAGACCAAGTTATGAAGTCATCAAAGTCCAACCACACATTTGAAGCCAGACGAGCTGTTACCACTGCTACTGTAACAACAACACTCCTGTCGCAACACAGCAAAATGTACTTGTGGTAGGGATGCTCATGAGTGATTGCCTGCCTTGTCCTCCCTCCTGCATAAATTTCACTGACGACCATGCAGTCTCATCCTGAGATGAGAAAGTCATGCATCAGATCTGAGTGAAGGCTTGCAAGTTGTTGGCTAGTTGAAAGCCTTGCATTTTACCATCCGGCACTTGCAGTACTGTTCTTGCTACACCTTGCTGCACAAAGGACATATCCAAGCAGACGTGACCTCAAATTCATCACTACAGCTGTAAAATTGCCCAGTGTAACAATAGTGTCACCTTCTCCTCTACCTGTGCAAGCCGCCAAATCTTTGCCTCTGGCAGCGAAATCACGTGCTACATAATAAGCAGGATGGAAAGGACAGAGGAAATGCTTCCGTGGAGGCTTCCTACTTCCTTCAAGCTAACAAACTTCTCAGCTTTCATCTACTGAATGCAAAGCTTGCAAGACACCAAAGGCAAACAGTCTTCTTCTTCACTGACTCACTGGTCCTCCTCAGTAGTCTCACTGAATAATACCCTCACCCACCCAACCTCAATTTTGCCAGTGCACGCTGCTAACCATTTGGATACTCCGGAATCTCCACACTGACTCTGATAGAATGCTGACACACACGTAGCTCACATAGAGCAGGACTCTACAGTGACTGTAGCTGCCAAGTGCCAGCCTTTGAAGATTCATTACTACAGGTGACAGAGGTGACGACCCGTCACTTCTTTACCTCTTCCCATTTCCCCACCGTGACTTCCCTTCAGTGGAACAGTCGCAGCACTAGATCCAACAAGGAGGGATTATGGCTACTCTTGCAATTGCAGTGTCCACTTGTTTTCTCCCTCCAGGAAACAAAATTGCCCTCACAACTGCTTCAAACCTCTTGGTATTCTTTCCAGTCCTCTTTCACCTTCCAACTGGGGATAGCATTCCATTTGAGGAGTCACACTGCTCATCTGCAATCACATTCATTGTCACTCTGTCTCACTGAACACCAGACTGAAGCTGTTGCAGTCATCACTTCATCTTTCCTGTTTCCATTGTCCACGTCTCTCCATCATTGTGTGTTACCAGTGCAGACATCCTTCAGCTTATTGGGCAACTTCCTCACTTTTTGCACTTCAATGTGCACCATCCCCTTTTGGGCTCTTCTGAATAAGATATTTGTAAAAATAGCAAAACCATGGTGAAGAGATAATAAACTTTTATCCACACCTTGTATTTGCGACTTACTGGCTGATTTTTTAACCTCTTTCTCGACCTTCATGCAGAAATTAGCAGTAGTACCTTCGTCAAAATGGATGGCTCTCACTGGTGTTGGGTCTCTCTTCATTATTGGTACAGACTTTCCAGCATCAGCTTTCAAAACATTGCTCAGTATTTAGAGCGGTTTTCTTTGTTGTGTATCAGGCCACATAGCGACACAGGCTTTTCAGTCATATCATCTGCTCTGCCTACACCCTTCAGAGCCTGTGCTGTATGTTGTCCATCCCTTAGTGAAACAGATCCAAGAAATCTTTCACTTGCTGAACCTTTATGGAGCCACTGTGATGTATTTGTGGGTCCCTGGTCACGGCAACCTGAGAGGAAATGAGGGAGCTGATACTGCTGCTGAGGCAGCTGTCCTCTTACCTTGGCCTGCTAGTTCTTCCATTCCCTCCGATCTTTGTGTTGCTGTCTGTCAGCAAATGGTGTCTCTTTGTGATTAATACAGGTCTTCCCTTCATGGAACAAGCTCCAGGGAATTAAACCTCTTAGTGGCTTGGCCAACTTCTTCCTCTTACCTTAAAGAAATGTGTTGGAATGTACACGCTGAGCTACAGAATTAGTCCTTTGCCAGCCACAAATGACACCATATTACTCCATAAGGAAGTTTAATAATCCCAAGCAATCTTGCCCTCAATTCCAATTGTAAGAAGTCTTGCCATGCAACTAAGAACATCATTCCGGATAAGCACTGGTATATCAGCAAAATGAAGGCTGTGCCATTCACTCAAAACAAGGAAGCACTGCTCATACACTGCAGACATTGTCCTGCTGAACTGGCCTCCATCACTTGATTCCACATTGCTCTCCTTTGATTCCCATGACGCCAGCAGTACGGCTCAAGTTGGCAATAATTCACAGATGTGCCACTTGTCCTCATAACAGATATTCCATTGGAATACTGCTGCCATCTGCAAACATGGTAAATTTGTACTAAACACCATTCACAATAGCTGGCAGATAATTATCAGAAATCAGAGGACAGACACAGGACAGAAGGCCTTTTTCCCCCAAACCCTATCCCATTGCTATTACTAAAAGACTAACTTCATGGCCTGCAGTACCAGTTTCATATTGCTTATCTGACAGTGTCCTGGGTCAACAGAAATATTCCTTTTTAAAATGCAGGTAGTAATTACAAAAATACTGAATATGGAACTGTTGTCAGAATGTAGTCAGTAAGAAGTATGATCTTGAATCAGCGGTTAAACATAAGAAGAACAGTATTCAGAAATGGCGTGCATGTCTTCAGCCAGTAGAGATAAAGATGTACAAAAAACACACACTATATTAATCCAGTGTTTCTTAATGAGAGCACTTAGCTGCTTCCAACAAAAACATTGATTATAAATTCAAACCTTCTCAAAATTCCTAATAGCAGACATTTAAAACACCATTTGCAAAGTAACAAAAGTTCAAAGAAACTGCAGTGTGTAAAACAACTCCAGATAATTTGAAGCTCAGTTATTAGAAGCAATAATAGCAATTAGAAACCCAATAGCAAACGATTTCCCTTAGTTTTTTTGTGGCCTTCCATTACATTTTCAAGGTTTGGCTGAGCTACAATAAATCCAGGTTTATGAAAACTATATTATCAGTGTCAGTTTGCTACACTTCACTTTCCTTTGATTTCTGTCACATGCTTTTGAAATTAAGACTTAAAGCAACATATGTATTACATTCCTGCTTTGTGTCCTTTAGCCTTTTCACTGTCCAAGGTTTTTATTGCATACTGTGCGCATTGAGAACATAGAAATAACTGTAATCCGATATGACTCTCGTTCCTGTCATGCTATTAAATAGGTTATATTAAGTACATGAAGATCAGAGCATATTTTTCTACTACGTATGTATGTCTACAAACTACTATTTCATGTGCAGCTACACAAGGATGTATTGTTACTCCTGTGCTTTTTAATCTCTCTCTAGGAGAGCTTACATCACAAAGTTATAGGCTTTTTATGATACATTTTCCTGAAAATATATATTTGTGCACACTACTGCCATTCAGTTGTAAATTGTTTTCTTTGAAGCGAACAACTGTGCATATAGAAATATTACACGCTTGTAATATGATCTGAAATGCTGAGTGCCTGTTACTGTTGACATCCCACCTCTTGTCCTAAGCAGACTAATAAAAATGTTGATGTATTGTTACATTACAAAGCAGTTAATTGTATGTGTTGTCTGGCAGTTTATTGTGATCGTGTATAAGCTTAGGGGTGGCCACTTGCTTAAGATTGATCGACCCACAGATTGCCACCTCTTCATAATATTAGACTTCATAAATAAGACATAGTAATACATTTATGTTCCTTGACATGATGTAATTATAATGGAACTAGCTATAGTGAGTGAGCTGCTTATGACATTGCAGTTTTGTGTGTTTACACAAGTTAGGGTTGGTACACTGCGTTTCTCGTTATGGCATATATATACGTCAAGAATATGTGCACCCTTTTTATTCAGTTTTCTTCAGTCTTTTTTTTTTTTACACAATACTGGTACTGTGAGGATGGGAAATGACTGAAAACAGTTGTAATAAAGTAACCTCTCACTACTCTCACCTGTCTGAGGAAAGAATTATTAGCTCAAGAAGCCATAGTTTCCTCATTTAAACATTTCTATTGACATTTTCACTGTTTTGATATGACTTGTTCACACTCGATTACAGTTGTATGATATTTATTCAAAAGTTTGCGTAAAATACAATAGATTTCATGTAATTTTACATTCTGATAACTAGAATTAGTAGTATAAATTTGCATTTGTCAAAGTAGTTACTGAAATCAGAATTTCTGTGCTTGGAGTCTCTTATCCAGAAGCACTCTTCAAAATATTTTGTGTTCCAAAAATGTATCATTATTCACATTTGTAACTGTTAGTTGTTTAAATTTGGTCCCTTTGAAAGGAAGCATAAGTACTTCATATTGCAATTACTGAAGCTTCTACATTACTGTCGTTTCTTGCAATCATTGTAAAATGTCTGTGTCATTTAATTGAACCTCATGAAGCTCCCATTATTGCTAATATTTGCACCAATGTCATATTTTGTACTTCCAACATAGACATTACAGTATTTGGAGATTTACGAACTACAGGAAATAGTAAAGCACTGATGTAGAAACTGTATTCTATCCCTAATGTAACATCCAGTATTTAGGTTGCATGTTCCATAATATGAAAATTATTAAAATGATATTCCTCAGTTACTAGAAACTCTTACCCAGCTAGATGACATTCTTTGTTTGCATTTAGGATGTATATTATACCGTCAGCCACAGGGTCATATATTATAGATAGTCTTGTATGTTGTCTTTGTATCTTTGGCAGAAGTTAAAACAGCTAACTGGAACTTGACAAAATAATCTACTAGTAACATCAACATACAGAGTCATTTGTTGTTCGTCTGTCTGTCCGTTCTCAAGAATGGCTATACTATGGTAAACGATACCTTTGCGATGTAAATAATTTAAGGTTCTAAGTCAATGTAGTCAAAAGATACGGCCACATATGTCACATATTTCGTTACTTGCAAACTCACTCGTCAAATCCTATTGATGAAATCAGAGCTCGACCCTGGGGCCTGGCGCTGTGCACGTATAGCGCAGAAACCGAGAGGTCGTTATCGTTTCTCGATCGGACCACCAATTTCTCATTCATCGTTTTAACCTAGTCTTCACATCTCAACGATGTGAGGAATCGTGAGGAACAACATGTGGTTCAGATTCCGCGTAAAAATATAGGTTGCCTTTACCCGGTTCGATAACGTAAGCAGGTTAGGGACACGGTAGTCGCTCTGGTGGCGTTGAATACGAAGACTTGCTTCACGCCTCTGAGCCACACTAAATTATTATTATTATTATCATCTATAAGAATAAGTAATTTGTACAGAAACCTCATAGCGCCGTCATCCTCCCAGTTGTACTGTCGTTTTTGGCAAATTTTGCCCAGGTGGATTACATAGGTCAGTCCTCCTCAAATAATGTGCTGCATGACAAAAGGTCACAACGCCCTTACCTACTCAGTTATATGACACGAAATTTGGTTTAAAAACATAGGGTGAGAGTGTACTTGAGATCTGGTTTTTGCGTTTACACTCTGTCATTTTTGAATAGACCATGAACACACACATCAACACAGAATCACAGACGGAAAGTAACACTTCCAGCAAAAATTTCCGCATACTACCGTGTTGACAGTATGTGCAACTGATAGTTATGTGATTTCATTTCAAAGATTATAGAATCAAGTCAAATGCAAGTTTTGGTTGTCAATGCAAATAAAATGGGCTCTAAGCACTATGGGAGTTAACATCTGAGGTCATCAGTCCCCTAGAACTTAGAACTACTTAAACCTAATTAACGTAAAGACATGACACACCTCCATGCCCGAGACAGGATTCGAACCTGCGACCGTAGCAGCAGCGCGGTTCCGGACTGAAGCGCCTAGAACCGCTCGGCCACAGTGCCGGTGGTTGTCAATGCAGATAATGAATATCGATGTGGACGAACAAGGTAATGAATGTGTCGAACAAGTAGCAATAAACCTACAGGGAATCAGAATTCTCTTTCAACGTGGAGCACCCTTACTTACGACGCAAACTGGAACAAATGCTTGGTGTTTTGTATGAACATTCTCTGTGTGCTTAAGGTCTGGGTGGGATTCACACATCAGGCAACCATTTTTAACAAGTAAAAGACCCACTTCACCTGTGGTAAGGCCGGCTGAGCTGTGCCGTGTTGCACCGTGTTTCCATATCCACGTTAAACGCGACGACCGGTCGCTAAATACTGGTGGAGTTGGATTGGGTTGTTTTGGGGAGAAGACCAGACAGCAAGGTCACCGATCTCATCGGATTAGGGAAGGATGGGGAAGGAAGTCGGCCGTGTCTTTTGACAGGAACCGTCCCAGCATTTGCCTGGAGCGATTTTGGAAAATCAAGAAAAATTAAATCAGGGTGGTCGGACGCAGGACTGAACCGTCCACCTCCCGAAAGCGAGTCCACTTTGCTGACCACTGCGCCATCTCGCTCCGTCTACTGGTGGAGAGTCGCTAATTGTTGGAGACGTAATAGAGGCTGATGTCACGCTACATAGCGATTCTGTTATCAGTAAGTTTCTTTATACAAGAGTTATTATAATTAATGAACGAATCGTCACGTAAGGTCGCAGGACACTTACTTCTTACGGTGTTTGAACCCGAGATGTTGAAAATATTTGTCTGGGACTGAGATTCGAACTCTCATCCTTCCCTTCGCCAGGCTTCACCCCTTTCAGATGATTTAGTTCCAACGATTCAATGTTTCCCCTGGATTTCTGAGTTCTCAAAGTCTCTCCGAAAGACGCATATCTGGGTTCGACAACTGGTCTGGCAAAAAGTTTCCATCACGACGTTTCAAGCTGCAGTACGCGCACACCAGCCTGCAGGTGACAATTATAGCTTTCAACGTCTCTCCGTGCCTTTCAACATTATTGATTGCTGCCGGTTTCGACTCGCAATCAGAACGATTCGTCATATTAATTTCATATACAATCATCGTCGCTTAGTTTGGTGAAAAAGTATTTCATAGTCAATGCCTCTTCGTGTGTAGTCGAAACGAAGACATTTGCAGGGCTCGACTTCCAATCAGCACACAGCTGTACGTCATGTTATTTCCAGTTCAAATACCTGTACATCTCACAACTGGTGAAATAAAATGTTTTGTAACATGTGTTCATGACTGTATAACACTAAAAGGGGTACTGGTTTCGAATCCCGGTAAATCAAAAGTTTTTCACCTCGGTATTTCAGTTTTAGTCGTCTTGCTAGTGTTGAAAAGATTTCAGATCTAATATTTGATTGTGCTCGATTAACAATTCAGTATCAACTGGGTTCGAATCCCAGTCCCCCACAAACTTTATGCCATGTCATTTCAAATTCAATCCTGCACACACTTGTTACTTTTGACCTGAACCATGTTTAAAATTTTTCGTTGTTACTTAACATGAAGAAGAATTGCTGGATTGGAGACTTCAGTCCCATTCCAGTACAAAAATGTCTGTAATATAATTTCAAGTTGAATTTTGCTTTTTGAAATGTTATTTACTGTAATAAATTTGAGTTTGCAAGCGTAATGGCCGTGTCATGTCTAATAACGTGTTTTCTGTATTAATTTGTATGTGGATTGATACCCATTAAGGGCAGTTATTTTTTGAGGCCTCTTGTAATAACCATTTTAGTTAGTCAAACAACTGTATCCAAAAGACCACAGAGGGTATGCAAGAAAGTTGCGTTATGGGGATTGCATATAAATCAGGCGAAACGCGATTCATGTCGTTCGGGTACTTTTGAGCATGACAGTACCACTCTCCTTAATAAAGCACTTGTGTTTAAAAAGGTATATAATGTTTCTGATATTTATGTCTTGATATAGTCAGATATTAAGCTCTTTAAACTATTTTGGACTTCTTCTGGCATAATGTCTACTGCGTTTCATACGTGGCATGTCTAATTTTCGTGCATGCACGTTCGCAGAGTCGCTTCGCGTTAGAATAACTTACTATACAAACTGATTGTTTAGGTCACGATATTTATTTCGCCATTAATCTGAAAATTCTGTTGTGATTATTTCCCTCGCAGAAAAGTGTAGCACGTTCTTTTACGAACAAAGTTCACCTACACGGTTTCCCATCGTTAGCGAACTATGAAATAGTTCAAGGTAGAGTTACTTGTTACATTGCACAAATCTGAAATACGTATGTTGCTAAATCTTGCAGTGAGAAAAATATGGGAATGTAGAGCATCAATTTCTCAGTTCAGATAAGTTTTGACTTCCAATTCTCTTACTGAGTTTCTACTGCACAAAGGGAAAATCTAATCTCATCACATAATTACTTGTTTACTATATATAGATCCCCCATTGGGATATTTTGAATCGATTATGAGGAATTTCGAATCCTTATTATGCTGTCTGCCAGACAGCAGAAAGCCGTTAACGGTCTGCGGTGACTTCAACATGGACTTACTAAAGGGTTCTGATAAAACATACACTCCTGGAAATTGAAATAAGAACACCGTGAATTCATTGTCCCAGGAAGGGGAAACTTTATTGACACATTCCTGGGGTCAGATACATCACATGATCACACTGACAGAACCACAGGCACATAGACACAAGCAACAGAGCATGCACAATGTCGGCACTAGTACAGTGTATATCCATCTTTCGCAGCAATGCAGGCTGCTATTCTCCCATGGAGACGATCGTAGAGATGCCGGATGTAGTCATGTGGAACGGCTTGCCATGCCATTTCCACCTGGCGCCTCAGTTGGACCAGCGTTCGTGCTGGACGTGCAGACCGCGTGAGACGACGCTTCATCCAGTCCCAAACATGCTCAATGGGGGACAGATCCGGAGATCTTGCTGGCCAGGATAGTTGACTTACACCTTCTAGAGCACGTTGGGTGGCACGGGATGCATGCGGACGTGCATTGTCCTGTTGGAACAGCAAGTTCCCTTGCCGGTCTAGGAATGGTAGAACGATGGGTTCGATGATGGTTTGGATGTACCGTCTACTATTCAGTGTCCCCTCGACGATCACCAGAGGTGTACGGCCAGTGTAAGAGATCGCTCCCCTCACCCTGATGCAGGGTGTTGGCCCTGTGTGCCTCGGTCGTATGCAGTCCTGATTGTGGCACTCACCTGCACGGCGCCAAACACGCATACGACCATCATTGGCACCAAGGCACAAGCGACTCTCATCGCTGAAGACGACACGTCTCCATTCGTCCCTCCATTCACGCCTGTCGCGACACCACTGGAGGCGGGCTGCACGATGTTGGGGCGTGAGCGGAAGACGGCCTAACGGTATGCGGGACCGTAGCCCAGCTTCATGGAGACGGTTGCGAATGGTCCTCGCCGATACCCCAGGAGCAACAGTGTCCCTAATTTGCTGTGAAGTGGCGGTGCGGTCCCCTACGGCACTGCGTAGGATCCAACGGTCTTGGCGTGCATCCGTGCGTCGCTGTGGTCCGGTCCCAGGTCGACGGGCACCTTCCGCCGACCACTGGCGACAACATCGATGTACTGTGGAGACGTCACGCCTCACGTGTTGAGCAATTCGGCGGTACGTCCACCTGGCCTGCCGCATGCCCACTATACGCCTTCGCTCAAAGTCCGTCAACTGCACATACGGTTCACGTCCACGCAGTCGCGGCATGCTACCAGTGTTAAAGACTGCGATGGAGCTCCGTATGCCACGGAAAACTGGCTGACACTGACTTCTTCGGCTTCTCACGCTTGCAAGGGGTCCCTTGGGGGTCCCTCCCTTTCCAGGTTTCCGCCAGCGAGAAGGCTGACGACTGACAGTGGCGTAAGTGCCCGCAATCCGCTGGTCGTAGGGCTTCACGGTGCTCCTCCGTCCCGGAGACTGAATCGGTGAAACCCTCCCAGCCGGTGCGACCCAAGGAACGGCGTGAGATATCCAAGAAGAGCTCTCAGCCCAAGGAACTCGTGGTGGCAGCCATCCCACCGCAACCTTCCAGCTCTGCGTCTGAGGATGAGGTGGAGATTCTGGCGTCCCCTGAGGACCTCAATCTCGCCGGTCCATCAGACGCCATGGAAAGCACTATCACAGGGGCTAAATCGGAGGCAGCAGGTGACCCAGTGGCGTAATCTCCCTTCCCAGTCCCGTCACGCCTTTCTCAGCCATGGACACACCATCCTCCAGTGGAACTGCGGTTTCTTCCACCATCTAGCTGAGCTCCGCCAACTTACCAGCCTTCACCCTTTCCTCTGCATTGCTCTGCAGGAAACTTGGTTTCCGGCAATGCGAACCCCCGCCCTCCATGGCTACCAGGGTTATTATAAGAACTGGGCAGCTTATGAAAGGGTGTCTGGTGGCGTCTGCATATATGTCCTGAACTCTCTTCACAGCGGGTCTGTACCTCTCCAAACACTTTTAGATGCTGTCGCTATTCGGGTGTGGACGCCACAGGCTGTTACCGTCAGCAATCTTTACCTTCCACTGGATGGTGATCTCGTGCAGCATGTCCTGGCTGCTCGGATAGCCCAATTGCCGCCACCTTTCTTGTTACTGGGCGACTTTAACGCCCATACCCATCTGTGAGGTTGGTCAGTGGCAACAGGTCGAGGCGCCATCGTTGAGCATTTATTGGCGCAGCTTGATCTCTCGATATTAAATGATGGTGCCTTCACACACTTCAGTGTGGCGCATGGCACATACCCCGACAAAGACCTTTCGATCTGTAGCCCTAGCCTCTTACCGTCTGTCCAATGGAGAGTGCATGACGACCTTTGTGGTAGTGACCAGTTTCCGATCTTTCTGTCACTACCACAGCGTCAGTCTTCTGGGCGTCCTAGCAGATGGGCTCTGAATAAGGCTGACTGGGACTTGTTCTCCTCCACTGCCGCTATTGAGCCTCTCTCTAACGATGACAGTAATGCAGTGGTTCAATCGGTCACCACCGGCATCGTTACTGCCGCCGAATCTGCCATTCCCCGTTCTTCTGGGTACCCTCGGCTGCGGACTGTGCCTTGGTGGTCGCCTGAGATCGCTGAAGCGATTAAAGCTCGCCGGCGGGCGCTCCAGCTTTACAAGCGACATTCCTCAATCGAACTCCTTATCGCCTTCAAACGGCTGCGTGCGCGAGCCCGCCGCATTATCCGCCAACACAAGCAGGAGTGCTGGGAGCTGTATGTGTCCACCATTGGCCTCCATGTCACTCCATCGCAGGTCTGGGTCAAGATTCGCCGCCCCTATGGCTATCGGACCCCTGTCAGCGTCCCTGCGCTCTCACTGAATGGAGCAGTTAGTACTGACTCCGACGTCATTGCAAACCGCTTGGCAGAGCTCTTTGCTCTGAATTCCGCTTCTGCCAACTACCCCTTGGGCTTCCGCTGCATTAAAGAGCGGATAGAATGTCGGAGTCTTTCTTTTCGCACCCACCATCCTGAATTGTACAATGTTCCATTCAGTGAGTGGGCATTCCGCAGTGACCTCGCCGCTTGTCCTGATACCGCTCCTGGCCCAGATAGCATCCACTCTCAGATGCTGAAACGTCTTTCAGTGGACTGCCAGCGACACCTCCTCGACCTTTACAACTGCATTTGGGTCGAGTGTGAGTTTCTGTCGCAATGGCGGGAAAGCCTTGTTGTCCCCATTCTGAAACGGGGGAAGAACCCTTTGGAGGTGGACAGCTACCGTCCCATTAGCCTCACCAACGTTCTTTGCAAGTTTCTTGAACGGATGGTGAGCCGGCGCTTGAATTGGATACTGGAGTCTCGCGGCCTTCTGGCTCCGTCTCAGGGTGGGTTCCGTAAAGGCCGCTCCGCCACCGACAATCTGGTGAGCCTAGAGTCGGCCATCCGCTACTGCCTTTGCCCGCCATCAGCATCTGGTCGCTGTCTTTTTCGACATGAGGAAGGCGTATGATATGACATGGCGTAATCCCATCCTTTCTACGCTTTATGGATGAGGTCTTCGGGTCCCTCTGCCGATCTATACCCGTAATTTTCTGTCGTATCGTACTTTCCGCGTGCACGTCGCGGCCTCATGTAGTTCCTCCGAAGTCCAGAAGAACGGTGTGCAACAGGGTTCTGTTCTAAGTGTGTGTCTGTTTTTAATAGCCATTAACGGGCTCGCTGCGGCCGTGGGAAATTCTGTCTCCGCTTCCCTGTATGCTGACGACTTCTGCCTTTACTACAGCTCTATTGGCATTGCAGTTGCTGAACGTCAGCTACAGGGCGCAATCCGCAAGGTACAGTCTTTGGCTGTAGCGCACGGTTTTCAGTTTTCGGCAGCCAAGACCTGCGTCATGCATTTCTGCCGGCGACGCACTGTTCACCCAGAGCCGCGGTTTTATCTCGACGGCGAGCTTCTTACAGTGGTGGAGTTACATAGGTTTTTGGGGTGGTTTTTGATGCCCGGTTGACTTGGCTGCAGCTTAAACAGGCGTGTTGGCGGCATGTAAATGCTCTGCGATGCCTGAGCCACACCAGGTGGGGCGCCGACCGATCTACTCTCCTACGGCTTTACCAGGCGTTAATCCAGTCCCGTCTGAACTATGGGAGTCTGGCTAATGGCTCAGCATCCCCATTTGCGCTGCGGGTGCTGGACCCAATCCTCCACAACGGGATACGCCTTGCCACTTGTGCCTTCCGGACCAGTCCTGTGGACGGCATACTTGTGGAGGCAGGTGTCCCTCCACTGCGGATACGACGCCAACAATTACTGGCTGCTTATGCTGCCCTTGTTTTTAGCTTGCCCGAGCATCCAAATTATCGTGTCCTGTTCCCGCAGTCCCTCGTCCATCTGCCAGAACGTCGGCCCAGGTCGGGTTGTCCGATCGCCGTACGCGTCAAACAGATTCTCTACGGGCTTGGATGTTTCCCTGTACCACCTCCTTTCCAGGCCCCTCTGCGTACACCCCCATGCCTTCGGCTCGACTTGGCACAGGGCCCAAAGGACTCAGTTTCTCCGGTGGCCTTCCGACGCCGCTTTTATTCCATCCTGGACACGTATCAGGGCTCTGGCGTTGTCTATTCCGACGGTTCGATGGTTCCTGGTCGTGTCGGTTATGCACTAACTCTAGGGGACCATTCTGAACAACGTTCGTTGCCGGCTGGCTGCAGTGTTTACACTGCTGAGCTGGTCACCATCTTTAGCTCCCTAGAGTATATCCGCTCCTGCTCAGATGAATCCTTCGTTATCTGTAGCGATTCCCTGAGCGGTTTACAAGCTATCGACCAGTGTTTCCCTCGTTCTCGTCTGGTGATGGCTATCCATGAGTCCCTGCATACTCTTACCCGTTGCGGCAGATATGTGGTCTTTGTTTGGACCCCGGGTCATGTTGGGATACCCCGAAATAAAACTGTTGACTGCCTGGCGAAAGAGGCCACTAGTGCACCATCTCTGGAGATTGGCCTCCCGGCGACTGATTTGCGGGCACTATTACGCCGCAAAGTTTTCGATTTATGGGACACTGATTGGCGCAACATGCCCGTGCCTAACAAACTCCGCCGTATCAAGGAGACGACTACTGTGTGGCGGTCATCCATGCGAGCTAACTGCAGGGAATCAGTCGTCCTTTGTCGGCTCCGCATTGGCCACACCTGACTGACGCACACTTATTTACTGTGTTGTGAGGATCCCCCTCTCTCTCGTTGTGGGGCGTCCTTGACGGTGGTCCACATTCTGTTGGAGTGCGCCCTTTTATCTGTGCTCAGGCAGACTTTTGCGTTGCCTGATACGCTCTCTGCGCTTTTATCTGACGACTCTTCCATAGCGGACGTAGTTCTGCGTTTTATTCGGGCAGGGAGATTTTATCGCTTAATGTAAGTGTGTGAGTTTTTGTGTTGATTCTGGCCTATGGCCTACGATTTGTCTGATTTTTTTCATGTCTTTCTCGATGGTTGGCTTTTCCGTTTTTGTTTGTATGGTCGGCCAACCACCGTCATACTCTGTGTGATTTTAGTTCGTCTTGTCTGGTCTTTGTCTACGTTTCTCTTGTTCTGTGTCGTCTGCCTTATCGTCTGTCTTATCGTCCGTTGATCGTTTTATTCTCAGTGGGTGTTTTTAGTATTTGGAAAAAGGGACGGATGACGGTAGCAGTCTGGTCCCTTTAACCCCCACAAACCAACCAACCAAAATGTGCAGGACCTCCATCGTGCATGAACCACATGTTGTGTCACACTTGTAAAGGCACATGTTCTAGCAGCACAGGTAGTATCCTGTATGAAATCATGATTACGTGCTCCATTGAGCGTAGGTGGAAGAACATGGGGCCAAATGAAGACATCACCAACAATGCCTTCCCCAAACGTTCACAGAAAATCTGTGTTGATGACGTGATTGCACAATTGCGTGCGGATTCTCGTCAGGCCACACATGTCGATTGTGAAAATTTACAATTTGATCACGTTGGAATGAAGCCTCATACGTAAAGAGAACATTTGCACTGAAATGAGGACTGACACATTGTTGGATGAACCATTCGCAGAAGTGTACCTGTGGATGCCAATCAGCTGCTGATACATGGTACAGAAACAACTGGTTCTCCCGTAGCTTTCTCCATACAGTGACGTGGTCAATGTTACCTTGTACAGCAACAACTTCTCTCACATTGAAATTAGGGTTATCGTCAACTGCACGAAGAACAGCCTCGTCCATTGCAGGTGTCCTCGTCGTTCTAGGTCTTCCCCAGTCGCGAGTCATAGGCTGGAATGTTTCGTGCTCCCTAAGACACCGATCAATCGCTTCGAACGTCTTCCTGTCAGGACACCTTCGTTCTGGAAATCTGTCTCGATACAAACGTACCGCGCCACGGCTTTTGCCCCGTGCTAATCCATACATCAAATGGGCATCTGCCAACTCCGCATTTGTAAACATTGCACTGACTGCAAAACCACGTTCGTGATGAACACTAACCTGTTGATGCTACGTACTGACGTGCTTGATGCTAGTACTGTAGAGGAATGAGTCGCATGTCAACACAAGCACCAAAGTCAACTTTACCCTCCTTCAATTGGGCCAACTGGCGGTGAATCGATGAGGTACGGTACACACGGATGAAACTAAAATGAGCTCTAACATGGAAATTGAGCGTTTCCGGACACATGTCCACATAACATATTTTCTTTATATGTGTCTGCGGAATGTTTCCTGAAAGTTTGGCCGTACCTTTTTGTAACACCCTGTATAGGTTCTATGTGTATCTATAAACGTTTATAGCTTCTACGAAATTTGGAAGGTATCAGTGTATGAAAAATATGATGAACAATCAAAGATTATTTCCAAATGAAGAAAGTGAAATAGCAGAAGACCTTCTAAAACAATGGCTTAGAGGCATATCGGAACTAGCGAGGAGGCGCAGTGGTTAGCACAATGGACTCGCTTTCGGGAGGACGACGGTTCAAATTCTGATTTAGGTTTTCTGTGATTTCCCTAAATCGCTTCAGGCAAATGCCAGGATGGTTCCCTTGAAAGGGCACGGCCGGCTCCCTTCCCTAAGCCGACGAAACCGGTGGCCTCGCTGTCTGGTCCCCTCCCCAAATCAACCAACCAACAGAGACATCGGAAGAATCATATTGGAATACAGTTTTGTTATCGATTTGTAGACATATTAGATTTATTCTCTCTATGACTCCTTTCCCCTGTCTTCTTTATCTTCGTGGATGCATATTTATTTTTTCCTCGACACTTGGACGATAGTTTACATATGAACGGCGGCTTTCGTCAACGAATTAGACTATCACATGTGGCGATAAAATTGGGAAGTTGTAAGGCTGCAAGTATATGTCTTGGTGGGATTGTTAGAAAAATACGAAGCAGGATCCGCTTTGTACTTCGTACCTTGTATTTTAGATCGATAACCTATGTCTGGGGAATAAATAAATTACTGTAGTTATTGAGTCTGTCTAGTCTTGCTGTTCGTTGAGTGCAATAATGATTTCTTCAGATTTACTTACCTCATTAGTAACCTCAACAAGGGTATGTCAGTATAATACTCAGTATGTGATTAGTTCACGTTGTTTGATCAAAATAAACAAAGATCTGAACCGATTTGTAGCATCTATCACGTCAGTTGACCGGCATAAATATTGCCTCCTCTCGCTCTCAGAGAAAACGATATGGCCTACAAATTATTGCGAGATTACGTAGCTAAGGTCTTAAGCTTTAAAATCATCTAAGATTATTGTATGCATCATTTATAGTTTACTAGTTACTGTCGATCATGGACAATATAACGTTTATAACCCAAACTTTTTCGAACATGCCTAAGGGCCTCGAACACGTGTAGCCACTCGCTAAGTAAGCCTTCTCAGTGTTTGTGTGCTTTCTTAACTGCGCCCTCAGAGCTTCGGCGCAAAACAAATCTGGAGCTGCATTTTGTGGAGGGCCGGTGCTTTCCCAGAAGTGACCTCCTGCTGCGAGACTAGGGGTGGCGGCTGCCCGCCTTTGTTTGTTTGACGTTATATAAGACGTCACTCAGCGGTAGGGTGACGGGAGGGCGACGCCAGTTGTCTGCAGTAACCACATTAGCAATCTGCAGACAAACATGACACTTTGTCCTGTCGTCGTCCTTGTGCCTCCACAAACATTCCCTGGCCGCGGTTGTGTGTTTCGGACAACATAAAGAAGAGGTTCAGTCACCGAAGTAAAGGAACAGCACATATGTTAACTGCTTCTTGGAGTGAAAACTTTACAGTTCTCTGTTAATACATCGAAAGCGGAGTCATATGCCCTCCTGTAAAATTGCTGAAGGGAATGAAAACTGAACATCAATTAAGTTTGTCTGTGTTTTGAGGACGTTGGTGTAAGAGAAATCGTTACCCCTGTTCATAGATTTGAATCCACTTCTGTCATTTACGAACCCAGGGATTTCTAACGTGGTGAAGCCCTCTATTGGTGATTAAGTAGTTACACCAACGGAATAGAGTCTCAGTTGGACAATGATATGAATCTTTATTAAAGGTATTTTGGGATGATAGTGCTGAAATAATAATCTACTGTCAGAGATATTTCGAATCTTCGAATAAATTTTTACTTTGTTATTTACATTTCTAGTGGTGATCATGTCATCTGGTTGCACTACCATTCCCTGTTACCGAATAACCCACTTGCGTTATTCATTTGCGTGTATAAAAGAAAACGAAGAATGCTCACATGTGCATTTCACCAAGTGTCGTGTAGGTTGCACATATATCAGAAATTTTGTGATGACTAAATCTTATACAAATGGTCCGCCCCCGGTAGCTGATTCAGTCTGCTTTCCGCAGCGCTGTGGCGAGGACGTCTTGTTTACGTCCCGTCCGCGCGGTCGCGAGTGCTCGTAGTTGTTTACTACTGCGTTGTCGCTAGTTTAGCGTCCATCACTACCGACGGAACATGGCACATTCATACAGACAAACCACCATCAAGATTAGTTTTCAACCCGATAATGCACGACCGCGAGCTTTTGAAGTGGAACGTTTCCTTCATGACGACGTTAAAATTGACCCGCGAGACGTAATTGGTATCCATCTCTCTATCACGAGCAGTGTTGTCTACGTCAAGCTAGTAAGTGACGAGGTGTGCAACAGAATCGTGAGCGCACATGCCAACGGTCTTAAATTCAAACATTCTGATGGCCATATTCGGGCGGTCTCTATCGATCACGCTGGGCTTGGCCTACGTACGATACGCGTCTTCGAACTCCCTTTTGAAGTACCACTGGACGTAGTCACCGCGGCTTTCCAGCCCAACGGCAGAGTAATCAGCCATATGGCCGAAAAATGGACCACCTTTACAACGTACCCCGTTCTTAACGGGGTACGACAGATTAAAATTGAATTGACCAAACATGTTCCGTCATATCTGTCATCGGCGGATGTAGGGCGATCATTATGTATGACGGTCAGCCACGCACTTGCTCTGGTTGTGGCCAAGTAGGGCACGTCCGTTCGGATTGACTCCGACGACGGCTTACTCAAATCCCGACAGGTGAATCTATGACTCCTTCTACGGTGACGACCCTTCCTCTCAATTACGCCGAAGTTACACGGGCAGCAACCTTTACCGCTGCTGACGACATTAGTCCGATAACCGCCCTCGATGGAGAGAACATAATGGCTTCTGCAGTACAGGATCCGGCACCCCCACCTGAAGATAATCACCGACCGACCTTGCAAGAAGGCGTAGATGCCAGGATGGACATTGACCCACGGGTTGTGCCGACAGCAGCTTTTCTTCCAGACACCGGAGCAGCTGAAGAAATCTACCCACATTCAGATACTGAAGCACACGTCCGTAAACAGCGTTCCCCGCGAAAATACAAGAGACGGCGGCGTGCTCCATCGGACGAGTGTTTGCAGCAATCGTCTGCCATGGACTGTGGAAATTCCGACGACGGTACCGGCGGTACAGAGGCCGCTGTAACTTCAAACTCAACAGATCGCCGTGGTGACGGCTTCAGCCCCTCCGACCCCACAGAACAGCAGGATCACAAGCAGACAGCCGCTGCCGATTCCCAGCCAGAAGAGCCGATGGAGTCAGCGCCGAGTGCCACAGCAGCCACTAACAGCCACCAACAGCCGATGGTATTTCATGGCGACTGGGCAGACGACTGTGAGGCACACTCCTTGCCCATCGTGTCGGACGACACGGGGGGAAATTTATCCCACCAGTGCTGACCCTTTCCCGCCATTAGGTAGAGTGACGAGACAGCCTTACAGGGGTACTGATGGCCAACACAGATGCTGTGGATAGACCTCAAACTTATCGCATTGCAAATATAAACATCAACACTATACGGACGCGCGCTAAGTTATCATTGCTTCAGGATATGTTGAACTCGGCTTCCATCGACATAGCCCTCCTCCAGGAAGTGTACGTCGACGACTTCCCAGACATGTACGGTTACGATGCTTGCGTCTCTCCAGCTTCCCCAAAAGGCAGTGGTGTCGCTGTACTTCTTCGGGAAGGGGTAGTGGCAGACGATATCCTGTTTCTGCCTGGGGCAAGAGGAACGGCACTCACAGTACTGGGTGTCCGCCTTATCAATATCTTCGCACCTTCCGGGACGGACAAACGTCGCGAACGTTCACGATTCTTTGCGGAAGACGTCGCCCCGCTCTTCCAAGGCCCCCACGTCCATCTGTTGTTTGGAGGTGACTAAAATTGCGTACTGGCGCCCAGAGACCAACTCCCACGACATAATCCTTGCCCGGAACTGGAGACGCTAATTCGAGACCTGCAGATGGTGGACACTTGGGAACATCTTCACAGCCACCGACCGGGATTCACGCACTTCACGAGTCACTCTTCCAGTCGTATCGACAGGATTTATGTCTGACGCTCTCTCGCCGCTGGAACACAAGATGCGGAACTGTGGCCTGCAGCATTCTCGGACCACTCAGCTTACATTTGTGCCGTCACCCTGCGGCGGCAACAAGTTTGGAGAAGCCGCAGCCCGTGGAAATTAAACATCGCTCACCTGACGTGCCCGGATTGCCGCCAAGCCGTTGAGGATACGTGGCATTCGTGTGAAAATCCCCTCCGTGCATATCCCACAACGATCCGCTGGTGGTTGGACTGCGCCAAACCGTCACTGAGGCGAACGTTGATAACCTACGGTCGCGACCACGCTACTTGGCGAAGTCATACACTCGACTTTTACTTCCGGGTCCTGCGCGACTGCGATACTATGGCGCCGTCTCCGGAACGACAAACGGCGGTCCACCGTGCTAAGGCTCATATTCTCGTTCATATGCGACGCCACCTAGAGGGGGTAGTCATCCGCTCGAGGACGCAGGATCGGATATCTAGCGAACGCCCGTCAATGTTCCACGTCCTTCGTGAACGTAAACGACGCCAACGAGCGCTGATACGCTTCATCGACACGGAGGACGGTCATCGCCTCACCACGCAACAAGACATAAACACAGCGTTCTACAATCATTAATCCCAGCTCAATTCCGCTCAGACCCCTGATCCGACAGCACTGGAGGACGTCTCTCAGATGATTTACAGCACCATCACCCCGGTAATAGAAGCGGCCTTGATGGAAGAAATTACAGAAGAAGAAGTGATCAACGCCATTAGAAAAGGGGCTGTCAACAAGTCTCCGGGTCCTGATGGGCTCCCCTTGGAATTTTACCGGACTTTTCAATATTTATTAGCCTCCCGATGGACGGACATCTGTCGCGAACTACTATCCCCGGACATGCCGCTCCCTGCGGCGCTTGTGGAAGGGATGATTATTCCTATTCACAAACCGTCCGGTGGCTCACGACTGCAGGACTACCGCCCGTTGACGCTATTGAACTGCGACTTTAAGATCTTTTCTCGACTGTTGGCGGCGCGGATACGCCAGACCCTACGCAATGTTATCTCACCCGGTCAGACGTCATTGGGAGGCGACAATAATATTCAAACGGCACTCAGCGAATATCGTGACTTGATCTCACTGGCGAGGGCATGTAGTCTGAAGGGTGCACTGGCGACCATCGATTTTAGTCAAGCTTTCGACCACAACTATTTGGAAGCGGTCCTCCAACATATGCGGTACCCACAGCCATTCGTCACTGTCGTCATGCGACTACTCCGCGGCGCAACGTCCAAGGTGATAGTCAACGGCCGACCTACGCAGCCCCTCACCATTTCGCGATCGATACGCCAAAGCTGCCCTCTGTCCACTTATACTTTACGCTGTGGCCACAGAACCTCTCCTCTGCGGCCTGCGCCAACGACTAACGGGTATGACGTTACGAGGCCACACTTTCCGATGTAAAGCGTACGCTGACGACCTGGTGATTGTCATCCGCAACGGTGACGACACCGCTAGCGCACTAACTTGGATAGCGAAATATGGCATGGCCACTGGTAGTCGTATCAACGTCGCAAAATTGGTGGCGATGAACATCGGGGTCGGATTGTCTGAGAACAGTGTCACCCCCTTACAGCTCAGTGATAGTTTGAAATGTCTCGGCATTGATTTTACAGACGATATACGACGGACCGCTGCTCACAACTTTGGAAGGCTTTTACGAAATGTTCGGACTGGAATTGCCAACAACCGCCTACGAGCCCTGGATATCGTCCAACGGACCCAGTATGTCAACACACATTTAGCGTCACGCATTCCGCACTACGCCCAGATATTACCTATACCGGTGATGTTAGCTCGCCGTATACTTGCGGCTTTTGGGTCCTTCGTGAGTTCTGGAATGCTTTTCAAGATCAAATATGAGACTCTCACCCTTCCCCCGGATCGGGGAGGGCTTGGCCTTTATCACGTTTATGACAAAGGGGTCGCCCTATTTGTCAGCACATTAGTCAAACTATGGCACCGCCGTCCGGACAGTCTGACCAGTTTGTTAATAGAAGAACTAGCACCGCCCTCCCTGTTGCCGCCTGTGCCAATACACCACGTCCCCTCTTCGCTCTTCTACATCTGTGTCTTTTACCTCGAACTCAGTTACGTTCGACTTGCCTTACCAGCGACTCAACTGGCGACGGCAAAGACTGTTTGTAGGGTCCTGCAACGTGGACGACCCGATAACGTCGTGGAGAGGAAGCACCCAAACGTCAACTAGCGGGTAGTGTTGAGGACAATTCACCACGTAACACTAGACACTGACGTCACGGCGATGTGGTATATCACTATCAACGGTAATCAGGTGACCAGATCAAGGCTTCATGCGATCCACATGGTAGACTCACCCATGTGAACGAGCTGTGGCGTTCAAGACAACGATGAACACCGTCTTAGCTGTGGCGAGTCTACAGCAGTGTGGCACTTAGTGAGGCAAATGTCAGCATACTTCCTTCGGGTAACGCCGCATCATATCGACCCCAAGACTATCTTATACCCGGATGAAACGTATTACCCACGCACTAAAACTAATGCAACGACGTGGCTTCGTGGACATGCAGTGCACTATTTGTTTCAAGACGGCACTAAGGACACTTTAGACTTTTGGAACTATTTGCAGGAACGGCATTGCAAGATCCTCCGTAACCCAGAGTATCGACAATATTTTTCCAATTTTTTGTGGAGTGCGTTCCACGACCCTCCACGTAGCTGGAACATCACGGGTAAGAGAAGCTAAAATTACAATACGATAATAGAACACTACACGGTACAAGGTGGGATCTACTTTCATCATTACAAGAAGTCATACCTGGATGATACAGCAGATGGAGAGTTTCGTTGGGAACCCTCACACTCTGTAGCAGTATTTGTCCCATTTCCTCTTTTTGTCCCCGGTGCGAAAAGGTCTTCGCAGTTTTAGTTTTCCCATCCGGTGCAAGATGTAGCACTGGTTAATGGTGGTATGGATTCCACCCTTCAGTTTTGTTTCATGGTTTCCTTCGCCCCGCACTTTGCTCTCTTTCTTTATGCCCTTTTCTACAACTATTAGTATGGTTTTAGTTACGTGCGTCCCCAACTCGACGCAACGAGTGCACTTACTAGTTTTCTGTTCCTTACTGTTAAAAGAAATAAAAATAAAAATTAAAAAATAGTGGTCAGCGCGACAGACTGTCAATCCAAAGGGCCCGGATTCGATTCCCGGCTGGGTCGGAGATTTTCTCCGCTCAGGGACTGGGTACTGTGTTGTCCTAATCATCATCATTTCATCCTCATCGACGCGCAAGTCGCCGAAGTGGCGTCAAATCGAAAGACTTGCATCAGGCGAACGGTCTACCCGACTGGAGGACCTCGTCACACGACATTTCATTTCATTTTACAAATGAACTTGTCAGTTAGTTTTATATGTTGTCACATCGGATCGATATAGGATTTTAACACAATGGCATGTTCGATGTAGTTTTTTAATAGTATGATTGACAGTATAAAAGTGGTGACCAAAGCTCGTTTTGTTTAAAATCTTTCTGTTTGAATATGTTAGTCAAACATGAAACAGTTCCAAGTATAACATAACAAAGAAATGAAATTATTGCGCTAGTCGTACACTGGTCTTACTCAAAGAGCCTAAACAGCCCATCACCCATAAAAACATAGAACCCAAAATATATTTTATTATTATTAGGTGGCATTGAAGTTAGTTGACTACAGGCATACAGTAAAAGTACGGATCGATAATATGGTTTAATGTATATTAGCTAACGAGAAAATACCTATTATGTAAACGTAAACACCCTACGTAACGTAAAAAAAATATAAAAAGATGTCCACTGGCTGCCAAACTAATGCAGCACGTGGTGCAGTTATAAAGCTACAAGAACACATGAAAGGTAATGGAAAGTTAGCGAGCATCACTTATAATGGCGGACACCAAGCTTACTCAGTTAAAAGTGGAAGTATTTCATGTGTGTCGTCAGTCTCTCTTTCATTACTCATTATTTTCGCGCTGGTATTTTATTAAAACGCTCATTGTTAATGTGTAATCATCGACACAGACACTCTTTTATATATTTTGTGGAGTTGTTTAAATATTCCGATACAAAAGTGGCTATGTAACTTATAAACTATTAAAGAGTCCATTTTCTTCCGTTTTCAGTTTATATCATCTACACAGTCTCTCAACTTGTTAACTAATTTTTTTCGCTTCAGGTATGGATCCATATTTGGTTCAACTGCGTCTTCTGCCACTCATGTACTGCACCCTCCCGAGACAGTTTAACAAAATTTAAGTTGTCAACAATTAATTTTGAACTAAAACGATTAACAAACCAGCTTACTGGTAACAATTGTTCAATATACATACGCTTTTATACTTCACACACGTCTTCTTTGCAACTTGGGCTGCAATCGAGTGTTAATATTCGATCCACCAAGTCTATACTGCCAAAAAAGGAAAGAATCGTACTTTAGTGCATCGTGATTCGTTTAGCTAGACTGAACTATCATTGTCTGTCACCAATAAATCAAACTCTCATACAACGCCTTCATCACACAACTAATGTAACACGAGAAAATCACAAAATTAAATTGATAGCTTCCAGTCGAGTAACGCGAATTATCAAATAAATCTAAATCATTTACTCAGTAACAGCTGCGAGAAATACCGTTAAATTAAAACACAATAGTGACGGTCTACATTCCTGTGTTGAAACTGTTTTTTTTGTTGTACTTTTAACACTTCACGTCATCTAGTTAATATATATTGTAAGCCTTCAGTAAGCTTTTCGATAATTGATGATAACTCTGTGTAGGGCATCTACGTATCTGTTCTTTGTTTTTCATACGATGGGTGCAACAGTTTTGTTTAGACAACGAAAAGAACGATG
This sequence comes from Schistocerca gregaria, assembly GCF_023897955.1. Classification (NCBI taxonomy): domain Eukaryota; kingdom Metazoa; phylum Arthropoda; class Insecta; order Orthoptera; family Acrididae; genus Schistocerca; species Schistocerca gregaria. Next base: position 24,785,741 of record NW_026061710.1, read on the forward strand.
ACTTACTTTCTCAGGTGAACTTCTTCCTCACTGGCATCTCAACGGAAAGCCTTCCTCGCTGAGTAGCTGACTGTTTATAATGATCTTTGACAGACCGTGCGCTAAATTCGGCACCATTAACTGCAATAATAGAAAAATGCTAGTTGTTAGATTATATGCCGTGTACAGACCTTCTCCATAAAATTTTGCTGATCTGAAAAATAAAATATAGTCTGTCAGATTCACTGCTCAGGATGTTAGCCCTAATTTTTGTGTATAAAATAGATTCATATATTGACGTCTCTGGTACGTGCACAGATACTGAAATTTTGGTAATTCCCAAGAATGATTGCCTATCGAAGTTGGTGGGGTCCAAACGATACATATCGAACGTGCGATAGTAAATCGATTACGGAAGTCTCGTGGCGGGCGTTATGAGTATGTTTCAAGTTGTCACTACAAAAACGACCAAAGAAAAGTGTTGGAGAAGCATTTGTAAATTCAAAGGAGACGACTTACCTTACTCGTCGTTGGTGTTATCGTCTTGTAACAGACCGTGTGATGTATAAAGTACAGGGGCAATTCCATTTTCCTGTGGCCAGGATAAACTCTGCCAATATCGCGCAGGAATATCGGAAGAGTGTCGCATGCGTCGACTTTTCCCTGCAAACGCCAAGTTGTGGAAGTACAGGTACTGGAAGGAGTACAGTCCGTTCCTCTGTCCTGGACGCCATTCTCTTTTTATGGGAGACTTGACAGACTTCCACAGCCGTTATATATTCTGGGTGTGGACACTGTGGAGTTCGTCTCTTTGGAAGACGCTAGAGTGGTTCACAAATTCGTGGTAGAACCCTTCAGCCTTCAGAGTCTGGTACGACTGAAATCTTGTGTGATTACTTTTGTTAGAGGCAGTATGAAGTGTTTTATGAGACCGATTAAACTCAACTTGTCTCGGGACAATACCCTCACAACACTTGCGGTACTCTCTTTGCCCGCATCTCGTGGTCGTGCGGTAGCGTTCTCGCTTTCCACGCCCGGGTTCCCGAGTTCGATTCCCGGCGGGGTCAGGGATTTTCTCTGCCTCGTGATGGCTGGGTGTTGTGTGATGTCCTTAGGTTAGTTAGGTTTAAGTAGTTCTAAGTTCTAGGGGACTGATGACCATAGATGTTAAGTCCCATAGCGCTCAGAGCCATTTTATTTGGACACCCTTTCTGTTCCACCGATAACCCAAATATGATCTACTTCACTTTTAGAAGGCCGTCCTCTCTGGTTCTTTCGTCTAATATATATAAGATTCGTCTACTTCTACTATTTTATTCGGTCCTCCAATTTAGTTTGAGTGTGGCTGATTAACGTCTCTGCAAGTTAGTTTTACACTTTACACATCACAGAAACTAAAAAGTGTAGTTACATTGGAGACGTACACGAATTCCGTTAAAAATATCTATTACATGCATAATTGTAACATGACAGTTTTGTTATCCGCATTAAATATTAGTTCACGTGTATATGTACTGCTTCAAAAATTGCCAGAAAAATGGTACCGTAGGAATGAATGTTGAGAAAAGGATTAACTTTGTGGTGTGTTTGGTGCGTTGTGTGAGTGCCGTTCATATTCGGCCTTTGATGCCGGCGCCGTGCGCTGTGGCCGAGCACCAGTGCCCGCTGCACGCCGCATTTTTTGCGCGCCCTGCAGCTCTGCTCTGTCCTGCTTTCACACTCGTAGTGCTGTCGCCAGTTTTGGACTTTGTACTATATATTTATTAGGCAAGATTTATACAAATCACTCATAAGTGTTCCATATTAATCGTCAGATTCGGACGATGATTCCCTTTCATCTTCAGAGTCACTATCCAGTATGAGAGAAAGAGTTTCATCCACAGTATATCGCTTACCTGCCATATCACTTCTAGTAGAAACTGAAGTTAACAACACGTCACTTCAGATCAGAATCAAGGCGGGAAATGAGCGAAACAAACACTTTGAAAGTGATTGAAACTGCATCTAGCGACTGTTGTTAACTACAGACGTTGAACAAAGCCGCTAGATGGTGCATAGGTCAAGCTTCCACACAAGTCGAGCGTAGTGAAGCGGAGAAGTATGACGCGAAGCGGAACTGCTGCACCAGTCCACCGGTTGAGCGCCACATTCGCTCCCGACTTCTACAGAAGTTCATCGTAGCGAAAGGGTTACTCGCGGGGATTGGATCCGTTTTATAAGAATCAGTTTGGCACCTAATTGCAGCACTCTCTCATACCCTAGCCAATCGACACAGCCAGAGTTCGAGCTCTGCGACAGTTCCCAACTCAAGTCATGGGCGGCACTGTCAAGTTTGATTTCTGATATCCATCAAACTCACTCTGAGTTTCGATTTGTGTCATGTTAGCTTTATTGCCGACAGCATTGCAGTTACTAATCTGTTTCGTGCTGTCATTATTAATATTACTCCAAAATTGTTTCAACTGCGAGTAGACGACCTAACGTATTTAATTCACCGTGACAATGTAAACTTTAATCAAACTATGTCAGTGTTCGCCCGCCCGGTTGGCCGTGCGGTCTCACGCACGTCTTCGGGCGGGAAGGAGCGCCTGGTCCCCGGCACGAATCCGCCCGGCGGACTTCTGTCGAGGTCCGGTGAGCCGGCCAGTCTGTGGATGGTTTTCAGGCGGCTTTCCGTCTGCCTCAGCGAATGCGGGCTGGTTCCTCTTATTCCGCCTCAGCTACACTATGTCGGCGATTACTGCGCAAAACAGTTCTCCACGTACGCGTACATCACCATTACTCTACCACGCAAACATAGGGGCTACACTCGTCTGGTGCGAGACGTTCCCTGGGAGGTCCTTCAGGGGCCGAACCGCACAATAACCCTGGGTTCGGTGTGGGGCGGCGGAGCGGTGAAGTGGACTGCGGTAGTCGTCGTGGGGTTGTGAACCACTGCGGCTGCGGCCGGGACGGAGCCTCTCCGTCGTTTCTAGGTCCCCGGTTAACATACAATACAATGCAATGCAATGTCACTGTTCTTCTGCGGTCGGTCAGAATCCACTCCACATGTTATTTTCAACTAGTATCCGCACTGCGCGACAATCTCGCTCCCCACTGTCTACTACCGATAGTTTATTCTCGAGTCTTGTACAAGCTTCCGTAAGGATCACATACTCACATAATGAAAATCTGGAACCTAGCAGTTACAATTGGAAACTGATTGATAAGGGTTATCAAATGTCTATTTCGTAAAAGTACCTGCAGATATTAATGAAATATGAAAAATAAATTACAAGGTCTTTTCTTTTTTACTGTTTCCTGTTCACCGTACTTGAGTAATCTTAACTCTGGTTACGGTTCTCCCACAGTTGAAGTGCGAAGGAATGGTTGGACCCTTATTTTGAAAATATAATTTTAAGCTAAACGTCAAAGCAGCAAAAATATTTCTGAATTCATATTTGATGACGAACTACAGTTTCAAACACAGAAACTTAGTTCTTAAATTCAACTTAACTGTAATATATAAGGTGTTCAACTTTGCTTCCGCCGTTTGCCGATAGGTGGCGGCAACGATAAGTAGCGGTCGAGAGAAACAGATCGCAGACGTCAGGCAGTTAGCCTTGACCTCGGTCAACATAACCTCATTCAGACATTAGTCGATTTGTGTCTGCGTAATAAAGTCAGTTTACGATCCTAATTCTCGTCATTTGCGGGAGGTGTTACTGTTTTGTTTCAGTATGAACAAAACAGCGGCGAGTCTCATCGAATGTTCTCAAGCACGTATGGTAAGGACGCTATTAGTGAAAGAATGTTGCGTGAGTGGTTTCAACGATTCAAGAGCGGTGATTTTAACGTCTTAGACCGGCATAGTGGTGGAATAGAGAATGTTTTCGAAGATGCAGAATCGGAGGCATTGCTGAGTGAAGACTCTCGTCAAACTTAAGAAGAATTGGCACGATTAGTGGGAGTGACACAGCAAGATATTTCAAAACGTCTCAAGGCTATGGGCACGATTCAGAAAGAAAGAACGTGGATCCCCTGTGAACTGAAACCGAGAGATGTTGAACGGCGTTTTTGTGTGAATAGTTGCTTCAGAGACAAAAACGGAAGGGATCTGCATCGCATTGTGACCGGGGACGAAAAATGGGGTCATTACGATAACCTAAAGGCAGAAAATCATGGGGATATCTCGTCCAAACCGAATATTCACGACTCCGAGATCATGCTCTGCATTTGGTGGAACCAGCTCGGCGTCGTGTGGTGCAGTATGAGGTGTTAAAATCAAGTGAAACAATCACAGGTGCTCGTTATCGAACGCAGTTAATGCGTTTGAGCAGAGCATTTAAAGAGAAACGGCCGCAATAGAGCGAGAGGCACGATAAAGTGATTTTGCAGCACGACAACCCTCGACCCACGTTGTAAAGGAGGTCAAAATGTACTAGGAAACGTTAAAATGGGAGGTCCTACCCCACTCGCCGTATTCTTCACACATTGCTCCCTCTATCACCTGTTTAGATCAATGGCGCATGGCCTGGCTGACGAAAAGTTCTGAACTCGTGAAGAAGTAGGAAATTGGATCTATTCTTGGAACGTTACAAAAGATGAACAACTTTTTCGACGCTGGATTCGTACAGTGCCCGAAAGATGGGAGAACGTATTGGCCACCGGTCGAAAATACCTTGAATGATACAAGTGTAATCAATTTTTTTCTCTAAAGCCTCAAATGTTGGGGAAAAACGGGGGAAGCAAAGTTGTACACCTTGTAAACAAATTTATGCCGGCCCTGGTATCAGATTTTCAAATGTCGCATCGGTAGTACATCTATACCTTTTACAGTTAAGTTGAATTTCAGGAATAAATTTCAGTATTTCACAGTGCTTGTAGAGATATTTACACGGCTTGGAAATTGCTATGTTGGTACTCAGATCTAAAACTCCGGGAATGACGAGGATCGTAAGACGACAACATGTTAATATGTAACTCATTAGAAGGTTTGCTCCATAATGAACGTTGTATAATATATACAGGGTGTTACAGAAAGGTACGGCCAAACTTTCAGGAAACATTCATCACACACAAAGAAAGATGATATATTATGTGGACATGTGTCCGGAAACGCTTACTTTCCATGTTAGAGCTCATTTTATTACTTCTCTTCAAATCACATTAATCATGGAATGGAAACACACAGCAACAGAACGTACCAGCGTACCTTCAAACACTTTGTTACAGGAAATGTTCAAAATAACCTCCGTTAGCGAGGATACATGCATCCACCCTCCGTCGCATGGAATCCCTGGTGCGCTGATGCAGCCCTGGAGAATGGCGTATTGTATCACAGCCGTCCGCAATTCGAGCACGAAGAGTCTGTATATTTGGTAGACAAGAGCTTTCAAATGCCCCCATAAATGAAAGTCAAGAGGGTTGAGGTCAGGAGAGCGTGGAGGCCATGGAATTGGTCCGCTTCTACCAATCCATCGGTCACCGAATCTGTTGTTGAGAAGCGTACGAACACTTCGACTGAAATGTGCAGGAACTCCATATTGCATGAACCACATGTTGTGTCGTACTTGTAAAGGCACGTGTTCGAACAGCACAGTATCCCGTATGAAATCATGGCGGTGAATAGAGGAAGTACGAAACTAAAATGAACTCTAACATGGAAATTAAGCGTTTCCGGACAGATGTCCACATAAGGTCTTTTCTTTATTTGTGTGTGAGGAATGTTTCCTGAAAGTTTGGCCTTACCTTTTTGTAACACTCTGTATAATATGAGTCGACCAAAAAGTTCCGTTTTAGGGCGTTGCTGCAGCATATATATAACGTAACTTGACTTATATGTGGGTATATAAACAGTATGATGCAGGCGAGGGATTAGTGTGGTATCCCTTTCTATCCGACGTGTGTCCGGTAAATGTCTAAACGTGGCATATTACCAAATGCGTTGAAAAGGGACCAACGTGCTGTTATTGTTTCCTTCACTGCCGAAGGATAAGCAGCGGTAGACGCCCTTCAGAGAATGAAGAATGCGTGCGCTAAGGGCTGCTGGTGCTTCACGATAACGTACGTCTCCACATTGCACATGCCGTGACGCATTTGTGCCAACTACTGATCTCTGCCTCATGTGATTGTCATACCTTTCGTCCCTTCAGAAAAGCCACTGAAGGATGGACGATGTGTAGCACGCAGCAACGGACTTCTTCACGCAGCAGGACACCGTGTTTCATCAACATGGTGCACCGATGGGGCGAGTACCTCAATGCTGACGGGGATTTCGCCGGATTGAAATATCGTTTCTGGATTGTACGGCCTTCGAACAGAAACATTTTGATCAACCCTTATATGAAGACCTTATCTTCATAATGTTTCCGTGTATGTATTGGAGTCAGTAAAAGTCGTAAAACATAAACGCTCCTTTTGTGTAAGAACCAGACGCTGTGGACAGAAACAGAGACTCATTTGTTACAAAAGGGTGAAAAACATTTTTCAGGAATCGTCAGGAAACTATTCTTCCTGCCAAACTAACATTCTCTCTTCTTCTGTTGCGGAAGCAGTGAACTAAATGGCCCATAATGAAACAGGAACCAGGAAATCATTGTAGAACTGTAGCTGTGTCGCCTGTAAAAAGGACTGTCAATACGTTTCACCTGGCCAGATGTAAAAACTTTAATAATCGCATTAAAACTACGAATTTCGTAAAAATTACACTAACTACGTATTACAAGAGTAATACTAATATAATTCGTTCAGTTGTTAAAATGAGTGCTTGATTTTTAATTACAAATGAGAATAACTGCAAATGTCAGCTCCTCTTCACATCGTGTTTAATGATAGAAACTCAGATTTTCGTCTACGTCAACATCATACTGCGCAAGCCACCTAATTGTGTGTGACGGGGGGTACTTACGGTACTACTATCTGATCCCTCCAGCCCTGTTCCACTCGCGAATACTGCGTGGGCAGAATGATTGACTGTAAACCTCTGTATTGGCTCTAAGATCTGTAATTTTCTCCGCGTGGTATGTGGAGGGAAGTAATATGTTGTCCGACTCCTCCTGAAAAGTGCTGTCCCGAAATTTCAGTAGTAAATCTCTCCGTGATGCACAACGCCTCTTTTGTAACGTCTGCCAGTGGAGTTTGTTTAGCATCTCCGTGATGGTCTCTCGCCAGCTAAACGATCCCGTGACGAAACGCGCCGCTCTTCGTTGGAACTTCTGTCCTAACTGACAGGGATCCCAGATGGATGGACAATACTCAAGAATCGGGCGAACAAGCGCCTTATAAACCACTTCGTTCGTTGCTGAGTTAGACTGATCGCAAGAATCGTAAGGAAATAGGAGTCTGGTGTCTGCTTTTCCCATTATTTCTTTTACGTGGTCATACCACTTAAGGTCGCTTTGGATAGTTACGCCTATCGGATATTTTACGGCATATGCTATTTCCAGGTGCTTGTCATCAATGGTATAGCTGTGTAGTTGCGGATTTCTTTTCCTACTTATATGCAATGTTACATTTATTTACGTTCAGGGTCAACGGTCAGCGCCTGCACCACTCATCGAATCTGTGCAGGTCGTTATGCAAATTCGTACCATCTTGTGGCGTTGCTACTATGGTATAGACAACTGCATCATCTGCGAATAGCCTTGAAAGGCATCCCACGCTTATATATATATAGTGTAAACAGCAACGGTGCTATAACACGTCCCTGTGGTACTCTGCATATTACCTTTACATCTGCCGATTTTGTTCCGTTCCCCTTCATGTGGCTTACGTTGTTAGTTATTGGTGAAACCTGCTAGGCAAGAGAAAGCAGGATTTGGTTACGCTTGTGGACGGGGCCGTTATACACAATTTATTTTAAACCAGTAATTCCATACTCAACAATAAATAAAAAATAACACACGTTAATAATGAAGAAGTAAACAACTGTCTAAAAAAGAGTTTTCAGTGTGTTAGAATTTAGCAAATCACCATTAAATACAGATACAGCAGATAATGTTTTAAAAGCAAGCCACTGTGATCTGGGCAGAAAGTCTTACACGCCAGGAATGGCAATATATTAAGAATTGTATAAGAACTAGCTGCAATTCACAACTTACTGGTATTGGAATATTAAAGGTAAGTCGCCACAAACACAGCAGAAGGCATCAGAGGCCAGGAATGACAAATTAGAATTTTAAGGCAGATGGCCGCAATCACGCCAGGAACGGCAATAATATAAAAAGTTTAGAAATCTGCTGTAAAACAGCAAATACAATAGCAAAGGTTAATTAAAAAACAACGCTTTCAATGTTAACCAACCACTGAACACTACACTGCTAGATTTATTCCAGAAGGTGACCAGAACTATTAAGTAGACATATATAACCTCTAATGTAGGCATTACAAGGTATTGTAGTAAATAATACAATACTAAAACACAAGGACCAGTACATAAGTTCCCTAATGGGTACTGAGGCAGATTATACCCGCAGAAGGCGTGGGCTGAAGGAGCGTAACACAGAACTATTGGCCATCAGTCCTTTTGGAACACACATGTCTTGCAAGAACCAAGGGGCCACAGACGGTGCTCCAGGAATCGACCTCAGAGAAGCTCCGGCAACAAACACTTTCGCGAGCGATGAGATTGACAGCCAAGAGTTGCATTCACTTCACGAGATGGTAATTCAGACGAATGACTAATGGTAATTTTGGTGAAGCTACCTGACGTCTGATAAACCAAATGCAACGATGGAACAATACGCCAAAGCTGGAACCGGCAGTCTGTATTACGTCCCCAGAATACTGTGTTTAGAGCCCCCGGAACGAGAAAGCAATCACTACAACCGGAGTAGAAGAATCACCAGCCGGCCTACGATCAAGAAAGCTTCCAAAACTACGCGCTTTACTGGACAGCAGAGGAAAGGCGAGGAAACTTACACTGCCGTTACGCACACTAACCCCCAGGGTAGGTAACTGGGACGTTAGCGGCCACCAGGCAAAAAAAATTACCGTTTGTTGAACTTAACAAATTGTAACAAGTTGAACGCAGTAAATAGTAATAAGAACCTAATCAGATCTGCCTTTCCCAAGCACTCCACTCGCTACTCTTCGCGTCGGCGAAACTACGAGCAGCAACACGAACCCAAGTCACTGGAGAATCGCGAGATATCACATTGGTGGAGGTTTCTGTACATGGATTGAAATGCACTGACCTTAAAGCTTGCTGGATCCGGTTTACGACGAGGTCGTACTCCCTCGTGAACACAGCCCTTCCATCCGGCAGTCCATGCGTACCGCCAGCGGCCCCGACGTGTTCTGGCACTGTGCGGGCCTGGCTCCTCCTGAGTCCCCAACCGAACTGGCCAACTCACACGACCCAGAAAACCAACGACGTCGCCCCAAAGATGGGGCAACAGTTACTACATATCGATAACAGCCGCAGCTGCCACTAGCTGGCATGCAACCCTTGCGAAACCGAGTGGCGCCAGTCAACACGAGAAGCTGACAAACAAACTCAACCGTGCCAACTAAACGATACCGTCTGGCCTCAAACAGAGGGCGAAAACTGTACGTTGTAGAACAGCACCAACGTGACCGCAGCACGGCCCAGTTGGTGTCACACGCAAGCGTGGTGGAGGCAGAGCACAAGCACGAATTATTGAAGGATAGGGAAGGAAATCGGCCGTGCCCTTTCGAAGGAACCATCCCGGCATCTGTGTGAAGCGATGTAGGGAAATCACGGAAAACCTAAATCAGGATGGCCGGACACGGGTTTGAACCGTCATCCCCCGAAAGCGAGTCCAGTGTGCTAACCACTGCGCCACCTCGCTCAGTGGCGTGCATGGTCTGTATGTAGACAGTCCACGTGACCACTGCCTAAGTCTGACGTCAGCGTGCAATAATCACTCACAGACAGCACGCCGCAGCAGTGGCAGTGGAGGGTACATGAAAGATGTCAAGGGAAGCGGAAAACAATACAGTCGTTGAGACTTCCTGACAGATTAAAACTATGTGCCAGACCGAGACTCGAACTCGGGACCTTTGCCAGTCGTTGACATAATCTACATCTACATCTACATCCATACCCTGCAGCCACCTGACGGTGTGTGGCGGAGGGTACCCTGAGTACCACTATCGGTTCTCCCTTTCTATTACAGTCTCGTATTGTTCGTGGAAAGAAAGACTGTCGGTATGCTTCTGTGTGGGCTCTAATCTCTCTGACTTTATCCTCATGGTCTCTTCGAGAGATATACGTAGGAGGGAGCAATATACTGCTTGCCTCTTCGGTGAAGTATGTTCTCGAAACTTTAGAAGCCCGTACCGAGCTACTGAGCATCTCTCCATCTTCCACTGGAGTTTATCATATCTGTATCGCTTTCGCGATTACTAAATGATCCTGCAACGAAGCGCGCTGCTCTCCGTTGGATCTTCTCAATCTCTTCTATCAACCCTATCTGGTACGGATCCCACACTGCTGAGCAGTATTCAAGCAGTGGGCGAACAAGCGTACTGTAACCTACTTCCTTTGTTTTCGGATTCCATTTCCTTAAGATTCTTCCAATGAATCTCAGTCTGGCATCTGCTTTTCAGACTATCAAATTTATATGATCATTCCATTTTAAATCACTCCTAATGCGTACTCCTACGGTGCTACTTGTGGGCTTGAGCAGTAGGCGCCCGCTTCCTGCGCCCGTGGCGACTGCTGTTTGCCATTCACTGGCGACGAAGGGTGGAGTTTGCACGCCAGTACTGCAACTGGACGTCCACCGAGTGGCCTTTTCAGGTAAATCACGTTTTACGCTTCATCTGAATGAGACATCTGAAAGCAGGTACCCTTCAACAGTCATCGGAATGGTCCAGGCGGGGGAGGGGGTGATGGGGAAGGGGGGGGGGGGCAACGTTATGACCTGGATATCTTTCCGTGGCCTTCCGTGGGTGATATCGTCATTCCGGAAGGCACAGTCGATCATAACATGTATGCATCCACCACTGTGAACCGTGTCGACTTCTATATGCAGCTCGTTTTTCCTCAGCACCACTGCATCTATCATCAGTACAATGCAACTTGTCACACAGTTGGCAGTGTACGTGTGTAGTTCGAAGAGGACCAGGTCACCAAACTCCAAGGATTTAAAACCAGTCGAGAATCTTGGGGACCACTTGGATCCGTGTGTTCGCACCACGGATCCTCAACCTGGATACCTATTGCAGCTCGTCTCGCAATTGGAGTTGGGGTTGCATCAGAACACGATTACTGACCCCGTGGAGTGCGAAAAAAGTAAACAATATTATTAAAATGGCTCAAATGGCTCTGAGCACTATGGGACTTAACCCTAGAACGTAGAACTACTTAAACCTAACTAACCTAAGAAATCACACACATCTATGCCCGAGGCAGGACTCGAACCTGCGACCGTAGCAGCCGCGTGTTTCCGGACTGAAGCGTCTATAACCGTTCGACCACAGAGGCCGGCAAAACCTGACGTCCTGCTATGACTAATGTACAATGAGGGGAAAAATAATAATTTAGGCAAAATAATAATTTAGAGTCCAAGAACAGAGCATTACCAATGCCCAAGTTCAGAAGAGCCTGTATTCACATCTCAGCGATTTGTGGAGATTCAGCTTGCTGTTTACGACTGCAAATAGAAGCAACACAATAGTTAGGATATAGTATTTGTCAAGATACATTGCAATTTAACTCATCCTTTCGCTTCGTTTGGAAATCATTATTCGAACTCGTAGACACGGTCGAAATATAAGAATTCCACGTCGGTAGAATTACTGCGACCAAAGTTGGCCGTCAGTGACGGACCGGCGAGGACGCGTCGTCGCCGCCCCGCCGGCCTCGTGGCGTTCGCGAGCGCGAGACGCTTACTACAAGCTCACTGCAATGACATGACGAACTCATTTAGGAAGAACACTACCAAGATTACATTCCAAGCCGAATATCCGAGACCGCGATCACACGAAGTAGAAAACTTGTTGCGTGACGAACTGCGTCTAGATCCAAAGGACACAACTGGTATTCACTTTTAGCACACAGCCAGCGTAGTCAATATTTAGATGATTGACGAAGAACAGTGCACTGCCGACAAACCACAGTTTACGTACTTTGATGGACTTACCGGCGCTGATACCGCTGAACACGCAGGCAGGGGTGTAAGGCCACTTTCTGAGGTATCCACGAAGTCCGTTATCCCCCCCTCTCAAGTATATATATATATATATATATATATATATATATATATATATATATATATATATATATATATATGGTATCTGTTCTCTTGGACATGTCCGAAAGAACAGATACCATCGCTGACCATGCAGCTCGTTAGAATGATATTGCAATGAAATGAACACCCATAGCTGCTTACAGGCGTTGACATACGTCAACGGGGGCAGATGAAAATGTGTGGCCCGTACCGGGACTCGAACCCGGGATCTCCTGTTTACATGGCAGACGCTCTATCCATATGAGCCACCGAGGGCACAGAGGATAGTGCGACTACAGGGATTTATCTCTGGCACGCCTCCTGCGAAACCCACATTCTCAACGTATTGTCCCGCACTACATTCGTTGTGTCCCCGCCCATTATACTCATTCCTCACGGCGCATTGCCGATTCCCGTAAGAGTTCGGGCACTGTTCGTGCATTCGCACAATGTGGATTTCGCAGGAGGCGTGCCAGAGGTAAATCCCTGCAGCCGCGCTATCCTCTGTGCCCTTGGTGGCTTAGATGGACGCCGGCACGGTAGCTCAGCGTGCTCGGTCAGAGGGTTAGCTGCCCTCTGTATTAAAAAAAAAAAAACTGAGATAATCGAGCAACAACGAACTTAAACGGATGGCTTACGACGTCCGCCCCGAGCAGATGCAACGAACAAAATGAAAATGAGATGTCGTACAATTATCGCGTACGATGGACAACCGGGCACATGCTCAGGAAGCAGCAAGGAGAGTCACATTCGCTCTGATTATTTGCAGGGGCGGATCGCCAAGAGTCCTTCAAGAGAAGCGGCACAGCACGTTCCTCCATCGATACTGCCAGTTACTTATGTACATCTGCGACGTCGTGCGGCGGGGATCGGGACATGCTGCCACCGCAGGCGGGCGAAGACGCTGTTGATGAGCCACATACGGTCCTCCTTATGCAGACGGAGTCGCCTGATTGACCTGAACAGCAATCGTCACCTCACAACGAGCGGCTGGATGTTGATTCACGAGTCGTGCCAACCCGAACTTTCCTGTCTGAAGGCGCCGAGGCACGGAGGCACGCCGTCTCGGGACTGTCTCTTGTGGGCAGGGGCAAACGATCACACCGATGTAGACAGTGTCGTGGATGTCCGTGCTCCGGAGTTGTCGACCGACGCTGCTCACTCTTAGGAACTGCCACGACGGACTTTCCTTCTTGCTGACACCAGTGCGGGGATGGAGGGGCGATGGAACACCGACGCAGCCGCGAGGAATCGTAACAAGAGGGGCTTCTTTGGTAGCCGATGAACCACACCGACAGCCTCTCTCCAGTAACTCGTGGGCGGACGACTCTCAGGTGGGCACACCACATGCAGAAGAGGGGGAGTTACATCATCCTACCCATCTCCTGCGGACAACATGGTAATGGTAACGTCAGGGTGGCGTGCGGGTGAGCGAACCTGTCGCCACCGGGTGCACCGATGACTGACGCTGCCGTCGAGGGCGAACGACAGTCATGTCGATTCGTGAAGATTAACATCAATATCATCCAGTTGCGCGAGAATTTTGCATTGTTACGCGACACACTTTATTCAGCCGACACTGAGGTGGCCTTATTGCAGGAAATATACATTCTTGGCTTCCAGGACATCTCTGGATGCACGACACGCGTATCACATGCGTTGGATACAGGCAGTGGCCCCGCAAAACTTTTCGAAGAAAGTTTAATAGCGACCGATATAAGTTACCTATCAAATGCCAGGGGCATGGCTCTTATAATCCCAGAGATACTCCTCGTCAATGATTACGCAGCGTCCGGTACCAACAAAAGGCGTGAACGTTCCTCAGTTCTTTACTGAGGAATTAACACAGTTATGCCCAGGCAGGATAGATGATATGGTGATCGGGGGCAGTTTTATTGTACAATTCGCTATGACCAAATTCCTCAGCATACACTACGCCCAGAACTCGGCACTGTCATTTGCGAGCTCGATTAGATAGACACTTGGATCATCATCTGTGCTGATAGGGTTTCGCGCACTTTACGGGACATTAATCAAGCAGAATTAAAAGGCTGTATACATCCCGCTCTCTCGAGGATGCGGTCAAGGCAGCCGAGTTGTGGCCAGCTGCATTTACTGATCACACTGCTTACACCTGTACCATCAAGCTTCGACGACAACTACTATGGCGTAGGCGCTGCCCGCTTACCTGATCTCACCGGAATGTCAACCGGCAGTTGGAGACACGTGTAGACTGTGCCTACTTAAACCTAACTAACCTAAGGACATTACACAACACCCGGTCATCACGTCGCAGAGAAAATCCCTGCCCCCCCCCCCCGGGAATCACAGAGTTTTACTACGCCATCCTCGGATATTGTTCCGTTATGCGACAAACACCGGCTCGACAGATGACTGTCAACCGAGCACGTCAACACTGTGAAGGGACCATCATTTGAACTCGTCAAATGGTTGGAATCATCAACGACTGCCCTCCATATCCCACATTGTTTTTGTTGGAGTCTTCAGTCCTGAGACTGGTTTGAAGCAGCTCCTTATGCTTCTCTATCCCTCTGAATCTGCTTAGTGTATTCATCTCTTGGTCTCCCTCTACCATTTTTACTTTCCACGCTGCCCTCCAATACTAAATTGGTGATCCCTTGATCCTACCAACCGATCCCTTCTTCTAGTCAAGTTGTGCCACAAACTTCTCCCCAATTCTATTCAATACCTCCTAATTAGTTATGTGATCTACCCATCTTATCTTCAGCATTCTTCTCTAGCACCATATTTCGAAAGCTTCTATTCTCTTCTTGTCTAAACTATTTGTCGTCCATGTCTCACTTCCATACATGGCTACACTCCATACAAATACTTTCAGGAAAGACTTCCTGACACTAAAATCTATATTTGATGTTAACAAATTTCTCTTCTTCAAAAACGCTTTCCTTGCCATTGCCAGTCTACATCTTATATCCTCTCTACTTGGACCATCATCAGTTATTTTGCTCCCAAAATAGCAAATCTCCTTTACTACTTTAAGTGTCTCATTTCCTAATCTAATACCTTCAGCATCAACCGACTTAATTCGAACACATTCTATTATCCTCGTTTGGCTTTTGTTGATATAATCTTTTATCCTCCTTTCAAGACACTATCCATTCCCCACAACTGCTGTTCGTAGTCCTTTGCTATCTCTGAGGTTTGCCGATGACATTGAGATGAAATAAATACATAAATCTATACTCGATGTTAACAAATTTCTCTTCTTCAGAAATGGTTACCTTGCCATTGCCAGTCTACATCTTATATCCTCTCTACTTCAAACATCATCTGTTATTTTACCTCCTAAATAGCAAAACTCCTTTACTACTTTAAGCGTCTCATTTCCTAATCTAATTCCCTCAGCGTTACCCGACGTAATTCGACTACATTCCATTATCATCGTTTTGCTTTTGTTGGTGTTCATCTTATATCTTCCTTTCAAGACACTATCCATTCCTTTCATTTGCTCTTCCAAGTCCTTTGCCCTCTCTGACAGAATTACAATTTCATCGCCGAACCTCAAAAGAAAACTTCGGAGTATGTATTAAAATCCATGGAGAAGAAATAAAAACTTTGTTTACTTCACTGCTTACTCAATATACAGATTGAATAACATCGGGGAGAGGCTACAAACCTGTCTCACTCCCTTCCCAACCACTGATTCCCTTTCATGCCCCTCGACTCTTATAAATGCCATCTTGTTTCTGTACAAAATGTAAATAGCCTTTCGCTCCCTGTATATTACCCATGCCACCTTCAGAAATTCAAAGAGAGAAAACATTTGACAGTGCACTGGAATACTCTAAGGAAAGGCCAACCTACGTTTCTAGCTTTTGTAGACATAATCTATTTTCTAAGATAAGTCGTAGGGTCAGTATTGCCTCACGTATTCCAATATTTCCTAACTGATCTTCCCTGAGGTCGGCTTCTACCAGTTTTTCCATTCGTCTGTAAAGTATTTTGCTGCCATGACTTACTAAACTGATAGTTCAGTAATTTTCACATTTGCCAACACGTGCTTCCTTGGGGATTGGAATTATTATATTCTTCTTGAAGTCTGAGGGTAATTTTTCTGTCCCATGCATTTTGGTCACCAGATGGTAGTTTTGTTAGGCTTGGCTCTCCCAAGGCTGTCAGTAGTTCTAATTGATTGTTGTCTACTCCTGGGGCCTTATTTCGACTTAGGTCTTCCAGTGCTTTGTCAAACTCTTGATGCAGTATCATATCTCCTATTTCAACTTCATCTACATTTTCCTCCTGTTGTATGATATTGTCCTCAAGAACACCGCCCTTGTATAGACCCTCTATATACTCCTTCCACATTTCTGGTTTCCCTTCTTTGCTTAGAACTGCGTTTCCATCTCAAATCTTGAAATCCATGCAAGTGGTTCTCTTTTCTCCAAAGGTCTCCTTAATTTTCCTGTAGGCAGTGTCTATCTTTCCCCTAGTGACTATCACGACAGCTGTCCCGCAGAAATATGTGGACGGCAATCAGCGCAAAGCGTGTGGCACGTGGTGTCCACTGACAAGCAAATATTCTGTTAGGCCAAATTATGACAATGGTATGATGCACACAGGAGTAAAAAACAAACCAGTTTGAGATGGGCTATAGTACCGTGTATACACGTATTCTGGGTCTGGTGCACAAGCCATGGACTACTTGGGTTGAGCTTAACGTGAGCTACTGATGTGTTTGGCTTTATTTAGGGCTGTCCACATGTTTCGCTTTCGTTCCTAAGTACAGTGTGCCTGGTGGTTCATAAAGAAAGTTTGCTTCACTCCAGACTTACGTCCATTGTTATTTCGTGGTCACGTGATCGGACGACATGCTCATATCACTGAGGCCTGTATGCCCTCAACGTGCACTCCTGTGAGAACATCATTTACCGCATTCACCAGCTTGTAGACATTATAAATAGATTTCATTTGCCGGTTACTTGTTTACTCTTTTGTGCAGAGTCAATGTATTTATGGCAAACAAACACCATCAAGTTCCATCGCCATGACATCACTTTATCCTTGTCCCTCAACACAGTACAGGTGTACAGCAATAAAGCTAGTTCACTGCGCAACTGGCATGTGAGCAACAATATTAGCCTGTTCCGTCTTCACTGGTGATCCAGATGTGATCTGTGCATAACATTTGGTGAAGAACTTTCGCTGATGTCTGTGACATGGAACCATTAGGTGACAAACCATCGAGTTTTTTGTAATAAGCCTCTACATCCTTACATTTGTCCTATAGCCATCCCTGCTTAGCCATTTTGCACTTCCTGTCGATCTCATTTTTGAGACGGTTATATTCCTTTTTGCCCGCTTCATTTACTGCATTTTTATATTTTCTCCTTTCATCAATTAAATTCAATATATCTTCTGTTACCCAAGGACTTTTACTAGCCCTCGTCTTTTTACTTACTTGATCCACTGCTGCCTTCACTACTTCATCCCTCAAACCTACTCATTCTTCTTCTACTGTATTTCTTTGCCCTATTCCTCTCAATTGTTCCCTTATGCTCTCCTTGAAACTCCTTACAACCTCTGGTTCTTTCAGTTCATCCAGATCCCATCTCCTTAAATTCCCACCTTTTTGCAGTTTATTGAGTTTTAATCTACAGTTCATAATCAATAGATTGTGGTCACAGTCCACATCTGCCCCTGGAAATGTCATACAGTTTAAAACCTGGTTCCTAAATCTCACGCATCGAGTGGCAGCTCGAATTCTGCGTACGACATCCCGTGTCCTATCAATTGATGAGTCATCGATAGGTGGGACGCATAATATCCGCTCCGCCCTGTGCCGCTGATTGCCCTCGCTAAGGTGCGTCGCGTATCGGGAGCTCTGGCTGCGATGTTCGTCAAGCATTTGATTGCGTCAGTCATACGTACTAAACTGCTGTTCTTCAGAATAAGCATTACCCCGACGCTACCTCCGAGGTGTTACTCGTCTCCTACGTGGCGCAACAGGGAAAGCGCTTGTCAACGTTAGACTGTCGAACACCTTGTAAATTCGCCGCTGTGTTACACAGGTACGCCTATTATGGACAATACTGTACGCCTTGCAGTAGAACCTTTGTTGTGCGGGCTGCGACACCGCCTCACGGGTTTGTCTCTTGGTGGCTTCTTTTTTAGGTGCACTGCGTATGCAGATGATCTGATGTTACCTCTTCGTGACGAACGTGATGTTCGCAAATCATTGGATTGGTTAGCCACTTCGAAGCTTCGAGATGCCGTGTAAATGTACATAAATCAATGGTTTTGAACACTGGCGTGGGATGACACCTGCGAGGGTGGCACTGCGCGATAAAATCCGTTGTCTCGGTATCGACTTCACGGACTACATCTCACGCACGACCACCATCAATTATCGGAGTCTCTTGCAAGTGCTGGGCTTGTGGATCTTCGTCTTCGTGTGTAGGACCTACATCAACGGACCGAATATGTTAACGTCTATCGGGCATCGCGAATTCCGCACGTAGCGCAAACACTACCGATGCCTAAACACATAGCTCGGAGCATCGTGGCCGCATTCGGTTCCTTTGTCAGCGCTGGAATGATATTAAAGGTTCGATATTACTCCGTCACTCTTCCGAAAGAACGAGGCGGACTTGGCCTTGTCAGTGTTCACTATCGAGCAGTATTTCTCTTCGTTAGTTTGCACCGCAGGCTTTGGCGACGATGACCGACCAGCCTCACCGGCCTACTGACGGATGGCCTGGCACCGTGTTCCCTTGACCTCAGGTCAGACACGGGTGCCCTTTTCCTGCTTTGGCAGGCTTTACCTGGAGTACGGCAACCTCCCCGTCTCTCGCTTACCAACAGCCAGTCACCTGCCGCACACTACTTCGCCGCCGGTCGCTTAATGTCGTCGAATTGACGTGTCCTACCGTGCACTGGAACGTAGTATGGTGCTCTGTCAACGCGGTGACGCTCGATCCTGGTGTACGTTCGACCTGGTATTCGAGGGACTCTCCATAGGACCCATCTTGCAGATTCGCCTTATGTGTGAACTGCAACGTCTAGAATAGAGACCAACACCGGCTCCGTTGTGGGCCAGTGGAAGAGATCTGGTGTTTTGAGCGTCAAAGTCTGGCTCTCTTTTTACGTATGTCACCCTCTTATGCCGATTCCCGCACTCTACTCTACCCGGACGATGTTTATTATCCGAGGACGAAACACAACGCTGTCACGTAGATACAGTGCATGTACTACAGCTATTAAAACATCGATATCTAAGCCTCTTGTGGCGGTAATACAACACTAATGCTGTAGGTAGATAATAAATTTAAACAAATTTAAAGAAATTAATACAAATTTACAGAGATTATATTCGAAGTGAATTGGAAACACGCTACTAACTCCCATCGGCTGCTAGAGCAAATTTCGTGAGCAGAGTGGATGGTTGTAGTGCTAT
The DNA here is from genome assembly GCF_023897955.1 of Schistocerca gregaria. NCBI lineage: Eukaryota > Metazoa > Arthropoda > Insecta > Orthoptera > Acrididae > Schistocerca > Schistocerca gregaria. The sequence continues at coordinate 24,805,337 of NW_026061710.1, forward strand.
AGTCGTTAAAAAAAAGATTTATGTCTAGTTCATGTAATACAGTTATTCATATCTCAGCCTGTTATGGCGGTAGCATGAAACTAATGCAGCAGATAGGCAATAAATTTATAAAAATTTGAACAAATTATATTCGAATTGAAAGGAAACACCATACTAACTCTCATCAGCTGCAAGAATAAAGTGTTAGAGCAAATTTCGTGAACATTCTCAAAGACGGTGGCGAACACACTTGATGGTTGTAGAGGTTCTAATTGTTTAAATAAGGACATATGTCCAGTGCAAGTAATAGAGCTATCGATATCTTAGCCCCCTATGGCGGCAACACGACACTAATGCTGTAGGTAGATAATAAATTTAAACAAATTATATCCGAATTGAATGAGCAGGCTCTAGTGGAGGCAACACAACACTAACTCCCATGATTTCTGGGAGTAAGCTCTTAGAGGCAGTACCACAATCCTCTTGGAAAATGCACGTTAATTTCGCTCTAACTGCTTAATAAGGACTTATGTGTAGAGTTGAATGATTTGATGTAACATACCGACAACCTATATCTCAGCCTCGTGGTGGTAACACACTAATGCCGTAGGTAGATAATAAATTTAAAGAAATCTAATCAAATTTAAACATATTTAAACAAATTTATAAAAATTATATTCGAATTAAATGACAAAATCATAATAACTTGCATCAGCTGCAGGAGTAAGCTCTTAGAGGAAAATTCGTGAACATTTGACAAGAGCATGGCGAAAACACTTGATAGTGGTACTGCCTCTAATGGTTTAAATAAAGACTTATGCCTACTTCCTAGGAAGAGTTGACTTAGGTTAGTGGAGATAGCTAATTCTTTCCCGTCATTTTTTTAGGTTAGTAGAGGTAGCGCAATTGAGCTATCTTCCCTCCAAAAGCCACCATCTTGGATAACGGTAATCGTGTCATCAGCTAACATCAATCGCGTTATCAGTTGCCCCACTACTTGAAGTTACTCATTCTGAAACACTAAATTTTGAAAGTAACGTTAAATGTAATGCAAAAAAAGACGTTTAGTAACCTCAGTGTAACTTAATGCAAAATTTAGAAAACGGCAAGCATTTATTTTTGACTATTGAAAGATTGAACTGAATTACCTTTAAGCATATGAGAAATCGGTTTCACTTTTAAAATAACAACAATCAAATAAATACCAAGGTAGCAGAAGTCACTCTCTAAGGTTAATACAGAGTAAATGAAATTGCGCTCTCTTAATTTATATTGTTGTAGCCTACAGTCCTGAGGCTGGTTTGATGCAGCTCTCCATGCTACTCTACCCTGTGCAAGCTTCTTCATCTCCCAGTACCTACTGCAACCTACATTCTTCTGAATCTGCTTGGTGTATTCATCTATTGGTCTCCCTCTACGATTTTTACCCTCCACGCTCCCCTCCAACACTACACTGGTGATCTCTTGATGTCTCAGAACATGTCCTAGACGTCGATCCCTTCTTCTAGTCAAGTTGTGCCACAAACTTCTCTTCTCCCCAATCCTATTCAATATCTCCTCATTAGTTATGTCATCTACCCATCTAATCTTCAGCATTCTTCTGTAGCCCCACATTTCGAAAGCTTCTATTCTCTTCTTGTCTAAACTATTTATCGCCCATGTTACACTTCCATACATGGCTACACGCCATACAAATACTTTCACAAACGACTTCCTGACACTTACATCTATATTCAATGTTAACAAATTTCTCTTCTTCAGATAAGCTTTCCTTGCCGTTGCCAGTCTCCATTTTATATCCTCTCTACTTCGACCAACATCATTTATTTTTCTCCCCAAATAGAAAAACTCCGTTACAACTTTAAGTGTCACATTTCCTAATCTAATACCTTCAGCATCACCCGACTTAATTCGACAACATTCTATTATCCTCGTTTGGCTTTTGTTGATATCATCTTTTATCCTCCTTTCAAGACACTATCCATTCCCCACAACTGCTGTTCGTAGTCCTTTGCTGTCTCTGAGGTTTGCCGATGACATTGAGATGAAATAAAAACTTTGATAGAATTACAATGGATTTTAATACCTACTCCGAATTTTTCTTTTGTTTCCTTCACTGTTTGCTCAATATACTGATTGAATAACATCGGGGCGAGGCTACAAACCTGTCTCACTCCCTTCCCAACCACTGATTCCCTTTCATGCCCCTCGATTCTTATAACTGCCATCTGGTTTCTGTACAAATTGTAAATAGCCTTTCGCTCCCTGTATATTACCTTCAGAAATTGAAAGAGAGAAAGCTTTTGACAGTGTTGACTGGAATACTCTAAGGAAAGGCAAACATACGTTTCTAGCATTTGTAGACTTAATCTATTTTCTAAAATAAGTCGTGGGGTTAGTATTGCCTCACGTATTCCAATATATCTACGGAATCGAAACTGATCTTCCCCGAGGTCGGTTTCTACTAGTTTTGCCAATCGTCTGTAAAGATTTCGCGTTAGTATTTGGCAGGTGTGACTTATTAAACCGACAGATCTGTAATTTTCACATCTGTCAATTCCTGCTTTCTTTGGGATTGAAATTATAATATTCTTCTTGAAGTCTGTGGGTATTTCGCCTGCAGATGGTAGAGTTTTGTCACGACTGGCTTTCCCAAGGCTGTCAGTAGTTCTAATGGAATGTTGTATACTCCCGGGGCCTTGTTTCGACTCAGGTCTTTCAGTGCTCTCTCAAACTCTTCACGCAGTATCGTATCTCCCATTTCATCTTCATCTACATACTCTTCCATTTCCATAATATTGTCCTCAAGTACACCGCCCTTGCGTAGACCCTCTATATACTCCTTCCACCTTTCTGCTTTCTCTTCTTTGCTTAGAACTGGGTTTCCATCGGAGCTCTTGATATTCATGCAGTTGGGTCCCTTTTCTCAAACGGTCTCTTTAATTTTCCTGTAGGCAGTATCTATCTTCCCCCAAGTGAGATAAGCCTCCACATCCTTACATTTGTCCTGTAGCCATCCCTGCTTAGCCATTTTGCACTTCCTGTGGTTCTCATTTTGAGACGTCTGTATTCCTTTTTGCCTGCTTCATTTTCTGCATTTTTATATTTTCTCCGTTCATCAATTAAATTCAATATTTCTTCTGTTACCCAAGGATTTCTGCTAGCCCTTGTCTTTTTACCTACTTGTCCTCTACTGCATTCACTATTTCATCCCTCAAAGCTACCCACTCTTCATCTACTGTATTTCTTTTCCCCATTCCTTTCAATTGTTCCCTTATGCTCCCCCTGAAATTCTGTACAACCTCTGGTTTAGTCAGTTTATCCAGGTCCCATGTACTTAAATTTCCACCTTTTTGCAGTTTCTTCAGTTTTAATCTACTGTTCATAACCAATAGATTGTGGTAAGAGTCCACATCTGCCCCTGGAAATCTCTTAGACTATACAACGGTAAGATACAACTTAAAACCTGGTTCCTAAATCTCTATCGGATACCTGCTAGTATCACCAGGATTCTTCCATGTATACAACCTTCTCTTACGATTCTTGAACCAAGTGTTGGCTTTGATTAAGTTGTGCTCTGTGCGAAATTCTACCAGGCTGCTTCCTCTTTCATTTCTTACCCCCCATCTACATCTACATGACTACTCTGCAATTCACATTTACGTGCTTGGCAGAGGGTTCATCGAACCACATTCATTCTATCTCTCTACCATTCCACTCCCGATCAGCGCGCGGGAAAAACGAACACCTAAATCTTTCTATTCGAGCTCTAATTTCTCTTAATTTATTTTGATGATCATTTCTTCCTATGTAGGTTGGGCTCAACAAAATATTTTCGCATTAGGAAGAGAAAGTTGGTGACCGAAATTTCGTAAATAGATCTCGCCGCGACGGAACACGTCTTTGCTTTAATGACTTCCATCCCAACTCGCGTATCATATCTGCCACACTCTCTCCCCTATTACGTGATGATACAAAAGGAGCTGCCATTTTTTGCACCCTTTCAATGTCCTCTGCCAATCCCACCTGGTAAGGATCCCACACCGCGCAGCAATATTCTAACAGAGGACGAACGAGTGTAGTGTAAGCTGTCTCTTCAGTGGATTTGTTGCATCTTCTAAGTGTCCTGCCAATGAAACGCAACCTTTGGCTCGCCTTCCCCACAATATTATCTATGTTGTCCTTCCAACTGAAGTTGTTGATAATTTTAACACCCAGGTACTTAGTTGAATTGACAGCCTTGAGAATTGTACTATTTATCGAGTAATCGATTTCCAGAAGATTTCTTTTGGAACTCATGTGGATCACCTCAGACTTTTCGTTATTTAGCAACTGCCACCTGCCGCACCATATAGCAATCTTTTCTAAATTGCTTTGCAACTGATACTGGTCTTCGGATGACCTTACTAGACGGTAAATTACAGCATCATCTGCGAACAAAATAAAAGAACTGCTCAGATTGTCACCCAGGTCATTTATATAGATCAGGAACAGCAGAGGTCCCAGGGCGCTTCCCTGGGGAACACCTGATATCACTTCAGTTTTACTCAATGATTTGCCGTCTATTACTACGAACTGCGACCTTCCTGACAGGAAATCACGAATCCAGTCACACAACTGAGACGATACCCCATAGGCGCGCAGCTTGATTAGAAGGCGCTTTTGAGGAACGGTATCAAAAGCTTTCCGGAAATCTAGAAATACTGAATCAACTTGAGATCCCCTGTCGATAGTGGCCATTGCTTCGTGCGAATAAAGAGTTAGCTGCGTTGCACAATAACGATGTTTTCTGAAACCATACTGATTACGTATCAATAGATCGTTCCCTTCGAGGTAATTCATAATGGTTGACGTCGGTTTTCAGTAGGGTTTTGGAGCATATACTGTATTCAATGATACAGGTCTGTTGTTCGATGGATTACTCCTACTACCCTTCTTAAACACTGGTGCGACCTGCGCAATTTTCCAATCTGTAGATACAGATCTATCGGTGAGCGAGCGGTTGTATATGGTTTCTACGTAGGGAGCTATTGTACCAACGTAATCTGAAAGGAACCTAATCGGTATACAATCTAGACCTGAAGACTTGCCCATATCAAGCGATTAGAGTTGCTTCGCAACCCCGAAGGTATCTACTTCTAAGAAACTCATGCTAGCAGCTGTTCGTGTTTCAAATTCTGGAATGTTCTATTCGTCTTCCCTGGTAAAGGAAATTCGGAAAACTGCGTTCAGTAAGTCCGCTTTAGCTTCACAATCGTCGGTAAGAGTACCATCGGCACTGCGCGACGAAGGTATTGACTGCGTCTTGCCGCTTGTGTACTTTACATATGACCAGAGTTTCTTCGGATTTTCTACCAAATTTCGTTACAATGTTTTGTTGTGGAACCTATTAAAAGCATCTGGCATTGAAGTCCGTGCCAAATTTCACATGTCTGTAAATTTTAGCCAATCTTCGGGATTTCGCATTCTTCTGAACTTCGCATGCTTTTTCCGTTGCCTCTGCAATAGCGTTCGGCCCTGTTTTGTGTACCATGGGGGATCAGTTCCATCTCTTACCAATTTATGAGGTATGAATATCTCAATTGCTTTTGCTACTATATCTTTGAATTTGAGCCACATCTCGTCTACATTTGCGTAGTCAGTTCGGAAGGAATGGAGACTGTCTCTTAGGAAGGCTTCTAGTGACACTTCATCCGCTTTTATTTTGCGTTTGTTTCTGGTGGATTTGGAAGAAATGGCATTGAGCCTAGCTACAATGACCTTGTGATCACTAATCCCTGTATCAGCCACAAACAGTCCAGAGCTAATAGCATCGTGACTAAGAGGTCAAGTGTGTTTTCGAAACCATTTACAATTCATGTGGGTTCGTGGACTAACTGCTCGAAACAATTTCGGAGAAAGCATTTAGGACAATCTCGGAATATGTTTTCGCCTACCACCGGTTTTGAACAAGTATTTTTGCCAACATAACGAGGGAAGGTTGAAGTCCCCACCAACTATAACCGTTAGAGTGAGGGTATTTATTTGTTACGACACTCAAATTTTCTCTGAACTGTTCAGCAGCTATATCATCGGAGTCTGGGGGTCGGTAGGAGGAGCCAATTCAGTTGTTAAGTATAACCACCACACATACGAATTCGCACTGAGTACCTACTTCGGCTTCACTACAAGATAAACCACTACTGACAGACACAAACAGTCCACCACCATTTCTGCCTAATCTATCTTTCCTGAACACCGTCTAAGACTTCGTAAAAATTTCTGCAGAACTTATTTCAGGCTTTAGCCAGCTTTCTGTACCTATAACGATATCAGCTTCTGTGCTTTTTATTAGCGCTTGAAGCTCAGGGACTTTTCCAGCGCAACTACAACAATTTACAACTATAATTCCGACTGTTCCTTGATCCAAGCACGTCCTGTAATTGCCAAGCACCCTTTGACATTGCAGCCCATCCCGCACTTTCCCGAGGACTTCTAACCTAAAAAACCGCCCAGTCCACGCCACACAGCCTCCGCTACCCGTGTAGCCGCCAGCTGAGTGTAGTGAACTCCTGACCTATTCAGCGGAACCCGAAACCCCACCACCCTATGGCGCAAGTCAAGGAATCTGCAGCCAATACGGTCGCAAAACCGTCTGAGCCTCTGATTCAGACCCTCCACCCGGCTCTGCACCAAAGGTCCGCAGTCGGTTCTGTTAACGATGCTGCAGATGGTGAGCTCTGCCTTCATCTCGTAAGCAAGACCGGCAGCCTTCACCAAATCAGATAGCCGCTGGAATCCAGAGAGAATTTCCTCAGATCCAAAGCGACACACGTCATTAGTACCGACATGTGCCACCACCTGCAGCTGGCTGCACCCTGTGCTCTTCATGGCGTCCGGAAGGACCCTTTCCATATCAGGAATGACTCCTCCCGGGATGCACACGGAGTGCACACTGGATTTCTTCCCCTCCTTAGCCGCCGTATCCCTAAGGGGCCCCATTACATCGCCTAACATTGGAGCTCCCAACTACCAGTAAGCCCACCCTCTGCGATTGCCCGGACCTTGAAGGCTGAGAACGATCCTCTGAAACAGGGCAGGCAGCTACATCTGGCTCAGCCAGAGACAGTGCCTGAAACCGGTTTCTCAGACGCACAGGGGAGGCTTTCTGATCAGCCTCCGGGGACGCCTTTCGCTGCCTGCCACGCCTTGGAACGACCTCCCAATCAACCACAGGCGAGGGCTCAGCCCCACTGCGGGCAGCAACCGGGGCAACCACAGCGGCAGACCGATCTGGGGACAGACGGGACGAGGTTGACATCCCCGTGATACCCGAGCCCGGCTCCCCACAGTGGTGCCCATTGGCAACAGCCTCAAGCTGCGCGACCGAAGTCAGCGCCGATTGCAGCTTTGAGCGAAGGGATGGCAAGTCAACCCTCATCCGAACACAGCAATCGCAGTCCCTGTCCATCCTAATCGATGTTTCACAACAGTTACCGAAACACGAGAACGTGCCTAGATAACGCAAGCGGAACACGCAAAGAATATATCAACTAACCACGGATACGTACGGGACAGGCAACAGCTGAAACTGCAGCTTCCCCCGCCTGTCCACTCCTACCGTGCTCTCAGTAATCGCAGGTTAACGAGTGAGGGATGTCTACACTGGCGCGAGTATAGGTACACACCGGGTCGGCCGGAGCGTTCAACAAACACTTCCGCACTCTTTCATGACACAAACTGCTCTGCCTCCCATCTGCACACCACGCGACAGAGGCTCTCCATGCGCAAAGATAAACATCGGTACAGCTATTATCATTTCGTCGTTGCTATTGATACATCTCAATAAAGCTCCCTTGGCTATTACCCGGCAATTTATAATATTTCTATTATAATTACAATCAATTATATACAGTCAAATTTTTATTTAATACGTAATCGAAGTATTGATGTATTTAATTTCTGTAGTGCAGCATATAGCATCAGAATCAAGAGTATAGTGCAAGATATCAACGAAAATTAAACGGCGAAAATTTTGGATGTTGCAGACGGTACTTTGTCTGCATTTTTGGTGTTATACCCTCTATGAGACATGTGTATATTGATGATTACCCGGTACACGCCTGATCACGTGGTACCGTAGACATGCCAGAAAATGGAGAGACACGGAAATCCATTGCAAATAAATACATAAAAAACCACATTTAGACGTCAACTGCTAGGAGTCTCACGCGTACATCCGCAGGACTATCTCATGTATATATGTTTGAGGGAATCCCATCATTCCCAGAGTGACAGGTAGGTATTGCAACTCGCCGGACAATGATGTGACCGCCCAACATTCACCAAGCTTTTGTATGTACAGAAGGACCTCCACTTGCTTTGCCTGTAAGTTAGGACGATAATTGCCCGTGGATGATACTGAGGCCAAGAAGATTTACTAATCATCAGGACACAGTGGTTGCGAATTCTGGGAGATATCGTAAACCAACCATTAACCAGGAAAGGAATCCTTTTACATTGACAATTTTTTTGTGAAATACGTCTTTCTTTATGTGTGTGGCAAAGGCATTGCCCAACCGTAAGGGAAGCTGCTAAGAAGTAATTCAGCTGACTGCTTGTAGAATCCTATCTGGCTAATCAAACGTAAAGAAACGACCACGGTGAATAAAGTGCTCGGAATACTGCTGCATCCAGTAACTGACCTGTGCTGATATTTCGTCCGAGACTTCTTCGCAGCCGTAATATTCTTCACAGATGTCAGCATCTTCCGAATTGCTGTTTTATATTGTTTATTGATGTCAGAGTATGTGTTACTCGATGCATATATCTCGCTTACCAAGTGGAATGGTGCTACGAAGGTAAGTTCACCCAGAGTTTCAAGAACTCTGAAGGAATTTCGTCTACTACAGCTGCCTTCTTTTGATTTATGTGTTTCAGTGCTCTTCGGCAACTGCTGTTGTTATAACGTCAAAACTCAGAGACTGAAAAATATTCCCGTTACGAGCAACACTACCGCTGAAATGGGTAGTTTGAAGCGCGAGAAGTTGTCAGATACTACCCTACGCCTTGTACTGTACATGAACGCCTGCGGTTCAGCGGGGCATCCTCATGGCTGGATGCACGTTCCCCTCACGCTGCGGCATCCCGTCACACCGGTAAGCTCTGCGGACTGCCGTGTCTCATGCAGAAAAGATATTTGGCTGGTGCATAAGTTCTAACGTAACACAGACGTTTATCAATAATACATTCTCCTTCTCTATTTAAAACAATCCGTCAACGCTGGAGTACGTTTTATATTCCGCGACTGTGGAAATCACGTGGTTTTGAGGCGAAGAACTCGTCGAGCCATGTTCATAGAGCATCTTCATTGGAAAGGGAAGTTCCTTCAAGGTTGTATCTGTGTATGAGGACACCAGATCAGCTGAATAACGTGGTTGCGGAAGGACTCCCCAACACAACTCCCGTATAGTGTCTTCCCTCAGCCTAGCAAAATGCGGGTGGTCGTTATCGTGGAGTAGCATCACTTCACGCGGTCTTCCTCCTTGTCGTTCTTGGATTGCGTCTGCAAAACGTCGCGGTTGCTGAGAATAAACGTCAGCAGTGATGGTTACACTTCGGGGAAGCAATTCGTAGCGCACCAGATGCATAACATCATCTTTTGTAGATGATTACAGGTCGTTGTTCGGGGAGTTGCTGCTTTGCTAAGCTCAACCATTCCTTTCGTTTCCCTGTGTTAGCATTGTTGTTGTTTGCTGTCTTCAGTTCTGAGACTTTCTTGATGCAACTCTCCATGCTACTCTATCCTGTGCAAGCTGCTTCATCTCCCAGTACCTACTGCAACCTTCATCCTTTAGAATCTGCTTAGTGTATTCATCTCTTGGTCTCCGTCTACGATTTTTACCCTCCACGCTGCCCTCCAGTGCTAAATTTGTGATCCCTTGATGCCTCAGAACATGTCCTACCAACTGGTCCCTTCTTCTTGTCAAGTTGTGCCACAAACTCCTCTTCTCCCGAATTCTATTCAATACTTCATCGTTAGTTATGTGATCTGCCCATCTAATCTTTAGCATACTTCTGTAGCACCACATTTCGCAAGCTTCTATTCTCTTCTTGTCCAAACTATTTATCGTCATGTTTCACTTCCATGCACGGCTGTCGTGCGGTAGCGTTCTCGCTTCCCACGCCCAGGTTCCCGGGTACGATTCCCGGCGGGGTCAGGGATTTTCTCTGCCTCGTGATGACTGCGTGTTGTGTGCTGTCCTTAGGCTAGTTCGGTTTAAGTAGTTCTAAGTTCTAGGGGACTGATGACCATAGATGTTAAGTCCCATAGTGCTCAGAGCCACTTGAACCATTTGAACCATACATGACTACACTCCATACAAATACTTTCAGAAACGACTTCCTCACACTGAAATCTATACTCGATGTTAACAAATTTTTCTTCTTCAGAAACGCTTTCCTTGCCATTTCCAGTCTATATTCTATATCCTCTGTACTTCGACCATCATCAGTTATTTTGCACCCCAGTAGTGGTACGGAGTAGTCATCGTCGGTGTTGTTCACGAGCCAAGCAATGATGCACATGTGGTCACCTGCTGATTTTGTGATTTTGGCTTAGGGCATGCGGCACCCGTACTCTTGATGTTTGAGCCTTTCCCATTACACTTAAATTCGTACGGTGGTGAAATAATTGCAGTTTACCACATTTACCAGCTCTCGAGTACACTCGCGTGGATCATTGTGGGTTCATGAGTGTGAACGACTTCCATCAAACAGCGAAATCATTAACGTCAAAACGATCCTCCTTAACAAGAGAAAACCACTTCTTTAGAGTTCTCTGTCCAATAGTATTATCCCCACACACGGTGCAAATGTTTCTGGGTGCCTCCGTTGCTGTAGCCCCTCGAATGAACTGAGACCGTGAAAAATGTCGGAAATGTTCCGATTTCTCCAGTTTGTACTCCATTTTGTAGCGTCGACAGCTCCACTCACTATCTTCAGACACAATATTTCAACATGTAAACTCAAATAGCAACAGTAAACTAAAAATAAAAACTGACAATCGTTAAATAAACCCATAGCAACCTGAATACCAGCTGACAAAAAAAAAAAAAAAAAAAGAAAAAGCTGTGAACTTCTGCACCAGCCTAATAGATACATATTTTCAAGTGAACTTAAGATTTCAGACTTAAATTTTTTGTTTTAGAGCGACTGTATCAGGACGCTAATTATGGACAAAGTATGGTCACAAAATTTCGACATAATATTTACAGCTGACTTTGACATAACACAAATCAATATTTTGCACATTTTGCGCCATTTTCTGGAGCATCTATGTTCCACTACATCCGCATTATGTACAAACCAGCAGAATTTCTGAGATTTATAGTAGTGTTGCAAAACAATACCTATGATGTATAAGAAAACACAATTAGTTACTTCAGACATTTTTTGAGTACACCCTGTGGTCCATAGCATTCTACTTAAAGCTCCTAAAGCATCTCGCTAACACTAGGCAGATATGAGACATCGACGTGACAATTCTAAACACTGCGTATGACTTTAGTATGACAGATGTATCCCATCACCAACGAAAGATTTAACTTTTTCTCAGTTACCCTGATTTATTTAAAGAAGTTAAATCGTTTTTCGCAAAACTAGGCCTCACGCTGGTCTATTTGCTTCCTCATTTGGTCATATCCTACTCTTTGTTTCGAACAATTTATAGAGAATCATATTTTCGTTACAATGAAAAATTTGACCAATGAAATACACAGACAGCATTCCGCTCTAGGCAGAAGCACACCAAAAAGAGAAACTAAAGTGTAGCCTGTATAGAAACAATAACTGTTGTACGTTCTCGCTTCCCACCCCCGGGTTCCCGGGTTCGATTCCCGGCGGGGTCAGGGACTTTCTCTGCCTCGTGATGGCTGGCTGTTGTATGCTGTCCTTAGGTTGAAGTAGTTCTAAGTTCTAGAGGACTGATGACCATAGATGTTAAGTCCCATAGTGCTTAGAGCCATTTTTTGAATAACTGTTGTAGAATTAAGGAACATGTTTTATGTGGAAGAACTGCGATGTTTTTGGAAAATGAATATCTCTTCTATAAAAGTCAACATTGACTTATCAGGATGGTAACGTAAGAAGGCAGTATTGAATACTGAAAAGAATTGTCAGCACCATTGCTCTTTGCAACGTATGTGAGCCGTGACTGGCTGGATGGGTGCCTTGCTTTTTTTTTTTTTTTTTTTTTTTTTTTTTTTTTTTTTTTTTTTTTAATCATTTGTTGTAGCCCAGTGGTTACCGCAATAACGTTGCTGTCTTCTCTCCGTGAGCCGCAGCAGTGTGTATCGATACTAGTACTGCTGTATATGTCTGGTGTGGCGGATATGTTTTCCGGGTGTGCTGTGTGTGACAGTCGGTCCGTTGGGTCAGAGCAACGAGGAAGTCTCTGTGGCGCGTGGTCAGACCGGAGCCGCTGGCGGCGTGCACGTGCGGTTGGAGTTGTGAGGCGCTTGTTGCGAGGGTTACGAAGTTCGTCAGCCACCGAAACTGGACACTAAAGTTGAGTGCTCACTTAACCTACTATCAAGCCTCAACTGCTATCACATCTCTTAGTTTGATCCTGGTTGTCACTTTCTGAGAGATCGACGCGAGCAACAACGTGTGTGCATTGAAGTCGACTAGAATTGCAGCCGTCTTCCTGTGTGGTGTTAAACTTCATTAATGAAGGAATGACTTAAATTAAGTGTACCAGAGGTATCTCCTGTGTTGTGGCCGTTGACGTTCCAGTGACCTAAAGTGGTTGTTGACGTAGTTTCTGGCAGTGTATTTTCCACATCGTGTTGGTATTGTACAGCACAGCGTGTAGTGTGACAGCTAAGGTGTTGGTAGTTTTGGGCGTTTATTCTCATTTGGCTTGATTGGCCACCAGTATCCGGAACGTTTTGCGATTGACATCTTGTTGTCGTTTTGCTGTTCAGATGCAGTAGAAGTGATGTTGTTGGTTGGTTCCTCGGCTGGCTTTTTGTTGGGTTGCCTTTTGATTAAGAAGTTGTCGGTCTCGCTGCCTGTTTCACCTAAAAGTGCGTTAGTTACTTCCCCAGGTTGGAACCTTCTGAGCGCCGCTCCTTGTGTTTTACAGAGTGATTTCCTTTTTAGTCTTAAGTACTGTGTGTGGCCTTCAGCGGAGTTTTTGCTTATTGAAATTTCAAGGCTTTTCTTCTTACGCCTTAAGGCGTAAAAAAAGTTTCTTGACTGGTATGTGGCCTTCAGCCGAGTTTTCAGCCTTTTAAAATCAAAAGTTGAAAATTTTGTCTAGGATTTAAGCCGGAAGAAATATTTTGTAGTTTTTATGTGGCCTTCAGCCGAGTTTTTCAGTTAAAGCCCAGACAAAGAAATTTCCAATTTTTAATTTTAAGACGTGAGATTGTTTGGGTTTCGTATGTGGCCTTCAGCCGAGTGTTATGTGAAGCATTTTAGGATAAAGACTTTAGCCTATTTTAGTTGAAATTCAGAATCTCTTCCTTTAGGCCTTAAGTCGTAAAATTGTTTTCTCCATGATGTGTGTTTTAATCTCTATTAAATTAAAAATTCAAAATCCTTGTCTTGCCCTTAAGTCATAAGATTGTTATTTTTTAATATGAGGCCTGCAGCAGAGTTTTACACGAAGTATTTTGAGATCAGGCCTTCAGCCTTTCCAAATTGAAAGCTCTTCTTCCCAGGCAAAATCCGTAAAATTGTTTTGTTGATATGCGGCCTTCAACCGAGTTTTCAGCCAATTTAAATTAAACTTTGAAAATCTTTGTCTCGGCCTTAAGCCGCGACACAATTCTTGATTAACGTGAGGCCTTCAGCCGCGTTATATGGGATAAAATTAAAGCTAAGGCTTTCAGCCTATTTATATTGAAGATAAAAAAAATTCTGAAGAAGTGAAACCGCCAGAAGAACTCCTGTACCTTGCTTAGGCCTTGTGCCTTGGATTTTCGATGTGGCCTTCAGCCGATCTAAATTAAATCAAAGGAGGTCTTTCGTTATAACCTTGAGAGTTTTGATTCTTGCTTGTCTGATTGTGTGTTTTAAGAAATAAATTTTGTATGTTGGTGTGCAACTGACAGTAACATATTTTGACCTCTTTCCACAAATATAACCCCATCCGCTCCGTCCTGCTAGCCCAGGGATTTCACTGGTAGCAGAGAATGGTTACGTTTGTGTTCTTGCCATTCCAGTTACTGTTAGTTTCAATTTTATTTCTGTTCTGTGACACCACATTGTTTTGGGTGTTGATTGTTTCAGGTGTATTGTAATGGCGGTCAGTCAGAGTCCGGGGATCGGCCTGCTCAGGAACATCTTGTTTACGAGTTGGAAATAAGGCGCCAAGCTACTGAGGGCAGTGATCCGGATTTAGTGGCCCGTTTAGGTGCTGCCGTTTTTCAGCCGGTTGACGTCACGCCGGCGGTGTTGGGTGAGACAGGAGCGGCCACTGAATTTTTGTTGAAGGCTGTTAGGGGCCTTGTGGACAATATTTGCGTTTTGGAAGGCACTCAACCTAGTGCCAGTCTATTGGATACGGTGTAGGCCCAGTTAATGTATTTAACAAATCGGAAAGCGGATTTGGGCATGTTAGCTTTGGAAGATCACCATTAAAAATTAGCCGCCGAATTGGGCTCTTTGGTTAGTGCATTGCAGTTTAATCTTACGTGTTTAGAGTTGGTGAGAGGAGGATTGAGTAGCGGGACTTGCTGTGTTCGGGAGAGGGCGAGAGCCTGCCCGGGATGGTACTGTTACGTCCTCGGTGAAGTTAGACGCAATGTTTGCCAAGTTGCCTAATCCTCTCGTGATATTACTGAATTAGTCGTGGAGTGGCTTGAACAGGTCGAAAAATTATTACGGTTGTCGGTTCGTCTTGAACTTTATGCTTCTCCCTTTCGTGGTTCCACACCAAGTAATTTTGTCACTGCCGTACCTGTTAGCTAGAAGTGAGTTGCAGAACCTCCTCTTCCGAGCCATGACTGAAGTGTTCTCCTTACAGCAATTGAGGGAGCTCGTCATTAGGCAGAGATTGACCACCGGAGTTCGAAAACAGCTTGAATGTCGTTACATTTGGGAGTTGCAGCGGGATAAAGAGCAGTTACATCAGTATGTGGACAGAGTTCAGACGGCGTCCTTGGCTTTGTTAATCGATTTGCCTGAACAACAGCCGGTGTCTATTGTTCTTAGGGGAATGCGCGTTGCGGATAAGTAGCACTATGTCTTCCGTAATCAGCCTTCAGCTTGGGAAGAACTCCGTGCCGCGGTTGTAGCGATATGGGCGTTGCCGCTTGGATACGATGTATGTCACGAAGTTAAGGGGCAGGCCACCGGCGCTGGCAAGGGAAATTCCGAAGTGTCTGCATCCGCTGAAGCAGTAAAACTGGAACCCCGGTGTTGTTTCAGGTGCGGCAGCACGGCTCACTTGGAGCGCTCTTGGATTCAGCCTCGCGCTCTCAGAGCCAATAAATGACGCCGGACTGGGCAGCTATCTCGTGATCGAGCCTTTAGACGCTGGCGTACCCGTGTTGTCGCTCCCTCTTCACCGCCCTCGCCTTACGTTTGTTCTCGAGTAGGTGGCGAACCGATCTGTGCTCTTTCCGATTCTGCTAGCTCATTTTCATTATTGTGCTTCGAGTGGTTTTTGGAAGTTGGTCATTTTACGAAACTTCGGTCGGTGCTTTCTCCGGTGCAGAAATGTCGGGTGGCCAATGACCAGGTGTTGCCTCTGCATGATTGGGTCCGAGGGAATATATCGATGGGGGATTTTTCCTGGCCATTGTCATTAGCCTCGGTCAAGGAGCTGCCGGTCGATCTAATTTTGGGATGTGATTTCAGTAAATACTGGGTTATTCTTGGATTATTCTGGGCACACCTTTTTCTTTAAGTTAGGTCCTGTGGAGAAGTTTCTACATCTACATCCATACTCCGCAAGCCACCTTATGTTTCTTTTACAAGTGCCCTAAACGTATTGTGCATCGAAATGCAGATGCATTGGCCGTTCAGGATGTGGCTAATGAGTTTGATCTTACCCATCTCTCGCCGCATCACGCTTCTCAATTACGGGATTTGTTACAGAGTTTTCCTGAGCTTCTTAGTGATAACTTGAGTGTCACTAATGTTCTTAATTACCATATCCTTCTATCCGACGATAGTCCTGTCAGGCAGCCCCCACGTCGCCTCTCACCTCCTAAGGTGAAGATACTGAAGGCGAGAATATCACAAATGCTCCAACAAGGAGTTATTACGCCTTCTACATCTACTTATGCTTCCCCCATATGCCATGTTCCCAAGGATCAGGAGCACTATTTCAGACCTGTGGTTAACTACCGGGTGCTTGAACACTAAGGTTGTCTTCGAATGTGCCTCTGCCTCTGATCTACATAACTTTTACCTGGTTTGCCGGTACTAATTGGTTTACTGTTCTTGGTTTGAACCAAGCCTGTTATCAGATTCCATTAGCTGAAGAATGTAAACATGTTACCGCATTTTGTACTGATTGGAATCTGTTTGACAGAGTTCCTTTTGGTTTGGCAACTCGTTTGCTGGATAATATCCTTAGGGACTTGAAATTAGTGTTTGCCTATAATTATTTGGACGATTTAGTCATCTATAGCCGTTCGTTTCAGGACCATTTGGATCATATCCAGAAAGTTCTTTCGAGGTTTCAGGGAGCCGGGCTGACTGTTAAACCCAGTAAGATGACATTAGAAAGGCAGCAGGTGTTCTTCTTAGGTCACCTAGTGTCAGGTCAGAGTATTCGCATCGAACAAGAGCGAACTAAGACCATACGGGCGTTGCCTCCGCCTACTGATAAACGCGGAATTTGCTAGGTTCATAGGCATGTTGAACTATTTTATCGTTTTGTCCCTAATTTTGCTTAGTTGGCCGCGACCTCAAACGAACAGTGCCGGAAGAGAGTGCGTTTTGAATAAGGACCTGTCCAGGAGCCCGCGTTTGAGTATATTAAGGCAGCTGTAGCCAATCCTCCATTTCTAGGAGTACCACACTTTAATAAAAGGCTTATTGTCCAAAATGACACATCTAATGCTGGTATTTGAGCTGTTCGAAGGTCAGACGCAGCCATTAGCTTACGCGTCTCGTCGGTTCACTGGCGCCGAACTTAAGTACTCCATCTACGAGTGCGAGGCGTTGGCCGTTTTGTTTGCATTGGAGAAGTACCACTTCTGCCTTGAGCATCGGGAATTTCAGTTAGAAGCCGACAATCAGGCTTTGAGCTGGGTGCTGGCTAGGCCGCGTAAAACTGGCCGTAGTGCCTGATGAGAGGTACGCATTTAATTTGAAGTTAAACACGTGAGAGACACTGAAAATATCCTTGCGGATGTCCTCAGCCGGTAGTTCGCCGAATCTACACCTAGTGAGGGAACCCGGGAGACAGATGGAGGCAGGATTGGGAGAAATTCCTCTTTAGTTTGATGTCGCTCAGCGTCGGGATCAGGACCCTATTTGGCTGGGGAACTGTCGCATGAGTATATTATTAACAGTTGCATTCTGCGTAAAAGGGTCGGGCATGCGAAGCAGTTAAAGAAGTTTGCCAGTAGCTCTGGTGCGCCCGGTTTTTCGGTACTTTCATGATTCGTTGGTGGGTAGCCACTTATAAGTTCCTAAGACTCTGAAAAAAGTCAAAGCCTCTTGGCCCTCCATGGAGCGAAATGTCAGAGAGATGGTATAGCAATATCGGCTGTATAATGTAGTCAAACCCAAGAATGCTCTTCAACAGGGTTTGCTGAGCTCTGAGCGCGAGTCCTGTCCTACGCACAAGCTCTATATCGATTATCTAGGACCCTTTCTTCGTACTAAGAAAGGTCATAGGTACGTGTTAGTTATTATTGATGCGTTCTCCGGATTCACTTGGCTCCTTCCGAGCCGTAACGTCACTGCTACCACCACTATTTCTCATTTAACTAAAGTTTTCATTGTTTTTGGCCCCCCCTAAGAAAATTGTTAGCGATAATGCGCCGGCCTTCCTTTCGGCTCCTTTCAAGGCGTCCTATTTTCAGAACGGTGTCAAGCATATCACGACTGCGTCGTATTATCCGCAGGCATGCTTTACGGAGAGGGTTAACCGAAATCGTAAATCCGCTTTGATTTCAGAAAACGCCTAGTAAGTGGGACTCTAGTCTTCCTTGGCTTAGTTTTGCTTTTAATACCACCAATCATGAAGCCTTGGGAGCTACTCCCGCCTCTTTGATCCTTTCCTATCCTGTTAATTCCCCTTTTTCGAACTTGTGGGGAATTCAAGATCTAGTTCCTCAAGTCATCAATGAAAACTGGAACCGTCCCAGACGTAATATACTCAGGGTCCATAATAATCAAGGTGAGCGTTACAATCGTAATCGGCGAACCTTTAGAGGGAGGCTAGGAGATCAGGTCTATGTCTGTAGTTTCCCCAGTAGGCAGCTGCGTGTCGGAAATATGAGTAAATTTACTCCTCATTTTCTGGGGCCTAGCACCAATTTGCGCATTTTAGGCCCGGTGAATCTGCTGCTTAAGGATAACCATTCCGGTAACAAGTACTGGGTTCACCTTAGCCAGGTTAAATCCAGTTAGTTAGTCTGATGATTAAGTAGCCACCCTCCCCCCCCCCCCCCTTCCAGCATCGTGTTGGTTTGAGGGCGGGAGGTTGAGCCGTGGCTGGCTCGTGTTATGCTTCCCATTAAATCTTGGTTTTGGTTGATATTCTGTGATTAGTCTCTCGCGGTTATGCTGTTATCCTCCCTCTCCGTGAGTCGCAGCAGCAGCGCGTATCGATATTAGTACCCTTGTACTATCTATGGCATCGCGCTTATAGTTTTCCGACTGCAGCGCGTGCGGGTAATGCTCCGGTCCTTTTGCCTCAGAAAGTCTACAAGGAAGAGCTATGTGGTCCACTTAGTTCTGGTGCATACCGGAAGATTAACAAAGATCCTACTATCAAGGTGACAGTATGGACTGCTGCCTTTCTGAACGCTTCATCTCTACCAAAGGAAGTCAAAAGAAGTACCACCGAGATATTATGGTCTTCCTAAAGTTCACAAAATGTCTAAGTATGAGAGTGTAGAGGTCTATGAGACCTATAACGAGCGCTATTGGTTCACCGACGTATTTTTCTGCCAAACACTTGACTTCCTAATTAAAACAATTGGTAGGAAAATGGAGTCACCACATTCGTAATTCTATGGATTTTATTCAGAGACTTAACACGTCAAAACTAACTAGCACATCATTATTATTTAGCCTGACGTTGCTGTCATTATGCACCGGTACCTTTAAAGGACTCTTTCTCTTATCAGCCAACATCTTGATACGAACATTACGGCCTTATTTGAACATGTGCTTTTTTCATCTTATTTCCAGTTTAATGGTGAATTTTATGAGAAGATTGATAGTTAATAAAAATTTGCGGGTTTCCAGCCGCGTCGGGTGGTTAAAATCCCACGGGCTTTCGACCGAGCTCTCCCCGGTCATTCTCAAGTGGTAAGACTGACTGCTGTGTCGTCGTGGCCGCGTCGTTATACAGCCGCACTGCTGGCTGTGACGTCACTGGTGCTCTCTTCCACGCCATATATGATCATGTCTTCATACCGCGTTCATCGCGCCCGTTTTAACATCGCGATAGCCGGGTCCCAGACTATGGTGAGTTGCAAACATCCGCCCTTGTTGATGGTGTTTTCAGCGTTTTTTATTTCAATAGCTTCTTTTATGACGCTATCGCAAATTCCCTCCGCTTTCATAACGACAGATGTTTCGTCGAATAGAATTCGGTGTCCATTTTCTAAGGCGTGTTCTTCCACGGCTGATTTTTCTGGATAGCGTAGGTGTAAGCACCTCTCGTGTTCCTTTCCGACGTTGCTCTACCATGCGTACTGTTTGGCCGACGTAGTAACAGCCACACTGACGTGGTATCTTGTACACTCCAGGCGTTCTTAGCCCTAGGTAGTCCATCAGAGGCCTTATGAGCTGACGAATTTTTGCTGGGGGCCTGAACACCGATGAAATGTTATATCTCTTCAGGAGTCGGCTAATCTTTCCCGACACTGTACCACAGAAAGGCTAAAACACAAGTTTCTTGCTTTCTTCTTCGGTGGTGTTCTGTTCTCTGTTGGTGTGTTTCTTGCGTGTCACGCCAGATATAGCCTGGACACCTGTCCGTGGCTGTACCCGTTTTCCCGGAAGACGTTTCGGAGGTGGCTCAGTTCTAGTGGCAGATTTGCTGCGCCTGGGACGACTTTAGCACGATGGACGAGGGTATTCAGAACGCCACGTTTTTGTGCCGGATGGTGGTGGCTGAGAGCGTGCAGATACTGATCTGTGTGTGTGTGTGTGTGTGTGTGTGTGTGTGTGTGTGTGTGTGTGTGTGTGTGTCTCCGTTTTCTGTAGACACTGTGGCTGAGGGGCCCCTTGGTTTTCCGTCGAATGAGGACGTGAAGCAAGGGCAATGTACCCTCTGTCTCGACTTCCATCTTACACTTGATGTGGCCGTGAATGCTGTTAAGGTGTTCCAAAAATTCACGACCATGGGGCTACATGATGAAAGTGTCATCGACGTAACGCTAAAAGCAACTTGGTTTAGCTGGAACCGTGTCCAAGGCGAAGTCTTCAAATTTTGCTATAAAAAGTTTGGCTATGGATGGAGCCAGAGGGCTTCCCATAGCCACGCCGTCCAACTGGTCGAAATACTGGCCGCCATGTAGGAAGTACGACTATGTCACTGTGTGCTTAAACAGTCCCACAATTGTGCTATCAGATAATTGGGAGAGGAGATCTATACAGTCTTTGACCGGAACACGTGTAAACAGGGAGACCACACCAAAACTAACCATCATATCTCCTTGACTAAGACGCAGTTGTTTAATTCTGTTGAGAAAGTCGACGGTGTTCTTGATGTGATGCACACAACGACCCACATGCGGTGCAAGGAGGCTGGTCAGGTGTTCTGCCAGTCTATAAGTGGGTGACCCAATGGTGTTCACAATGGGACGAAGAGGAGAATCCGGTTGTGGATTTCTGGTAGTCCAGAAAGCGTAGGTGGTCTCGGCGCCTGAGGGAGGAGAGTCTTAATAACGCCCTCTTCCAGCATTTACTGTTTTAGAAGCTCTGATGTCTTCCTCATTATTGTTGACGTCGTGTCCCGTGGCAGTTAACGCTATATATCCTCTTCAAGCATTAACTGAATTTTGGCATCGTAGTCAACTTTATTTACAATGACGGATGCATTGCCCTTGTCGACTGGCAGAACCACGATGAGTGCGTCGTTGCGGAGTGCGTGAAGACCATTGCGTTTAGCCCTAGTCAAGTTAGACCTCGGTGGTTTAGATTTTGAAATGATGCGACACGTTTCGCGATGAATTTCGTTAGCATTCTCACTAGGCATCTTACGGATTGTTTGTTCAACCCCACTTATATCATCACAGACAGGGATGCTCTGAAGCGCTGGTGCGAAGTTAATACCTTTCTTAAGCGCCGAAATGGCACCCGCATCGACCTCTTTCTCCGTCATATTGATGACAGTTCCTTCTGTTGATTTCCGTTCTGCACCGTGTTGTTGTTAAGAAATCCGCGCGAACCACCCTTTCTGTTTCACTGTGGCCTTCTTTTGCTGTGGTGGCCGCGTCGACCCACTCAAAATCTAATTGTGAGAGTACCTCTGTCAACTGCAGATGTATAGCCAGCAGTTCGCGACCTTTTAAATCCAGCTGCCTCCTAGTGAAGTGTATCGTTTCCCGCAACAGGGCAGAGCTGGCTGAACGGTAGATTCGCCTGGCTGCCGAGGTAAATCGTGGAATCGCGTTCTCATCTCGACAGCGTAGCAGCAAGGCTACAGAGCTTAACAGGTTAGCCTTCTTCCCAAGTAGGTTCCCTAGGCGCCACGTTTCCCCCCCCCCCCCCCCCCCCCCCGTAGAGGTACGCCATGTATGAATGCGTGGTTTCGTAACGATATGAATTAATAAGATTTTCTCGGGCTTCCAGCCGCGTCAGGTGGTTATAATCCAACGAACTTTCGACCGAGCTCTCCTCGTCCACATCAAGTTTACGATGGAAGTCGAGACAGATGATGCACTGCCCTTGCTTGACGTACTCGTTCGACGGAAAACCAACGGGCACCTCAGCCACAGCGCCCGCAGGAAACCTACACACACAGATCGGTAACTCAGCCACCACCATCCGGCACAAAAAGTGGCCTCCTGAATACCCTCGTTCATTGTGCTAAAGTCGTCCCAGACGCAGCAAGTCTGCCACTAGAACTGAGCCACCTCCGAAACGTCTTCCGGGAAAACGGGTACAGCCACGGACAGGTATCACAGGCTATATCTGGCCCGACACGCAAAAAAACAAACTAATAGAGGTGAGAACACCACCGAAGAAGCCAACAAGAAACTTGTGTTTTAGCCTTTCTGTGGTACAGTGTCGGGAAAGATTAGCCGGCTCCTGAAGAGATATAACATTTCATCAGTGTTCAGGTCCCCAGCAAAAGTTCGTCAGCTCATGAGGCCTGTGAAGGACGATCTAGATCTTAGAACGCTTCGAGTGTACAAGATACCATGTCAGTGTGGCTGTTACTACGTCAGCCAAACAGTACGCATGGTAGAGCAACGTCGGGAAGGAACACGAGAGGTGCTTACACCTACGCTATCCAGAAAAATCAGCCGTGGAAGAACACGCCTTAGAAAGTGGACATCGAATTCTATTCGACGAAACATGTCGATATGAAGGAGGGATTTTGCGATAGCGTCATAAAAGAAGCTATTGAAATAAAAACCGCTGAAAACACCATCAACAAGGACGGAACCCGACTATCGCGATGTTAAAACGGGCGCGACGGACGCGGAATGAAAACATGACTATATACAGGGTGTTACAAAAAGAGACGGCAAAATTTCAGGAAATTTTCCTCACACACAAATAAAGAAAAGATGTTATGTGGACATGTGTCCGGAAACGCTCAATTTCCATGTTAGAGCTCATTTTAGTTTCGTCAGTATGTACTGTACTTCCTCTGTTCACCTCCAGTTGGCAAAATAGAAGGAAGGTAATGTTGACTTCGATGTTTGTGTTGACCTGCGACTCATTGCTCTACAGTACTAGCATCAAGCACATCAGTACGTAGCATCAACAGGTTAGTGTTCATCACGAACGTGGTTTTGCAGTCAGTGCAATGTTTACAAATGCGGAGTTGGCAGATGCCCATTTGATGTATGGATTAGCACGGGGTAATAACCGTGGCGAGTTATGTTTGTATCGAGACAGATTTCCAGAACGAAGGTGTCCCGACAGGATGACGTTCGAAGCAATTGATCGGCGTCTTCGGGAGCACGGAACATTCCAGTCTATGACTCGCGACTGGTGAAGACCGAGAACGACGAGGACACCTGCAATGGACGAGACAATGCTTCGTGCAGTTGACAATAACCCTAATGTCAGCGTCAGAGAAGTTGCTGCTGTACAAGGTAACGTTGACCACGTCACTGTATTGAGAGTGCTGCGGGAGAACCAGTTGATTCCGTACCATATACAGCGTGTGCAGGCACTATCAGCAGCTGATTGGCCTCTACGGGAACACTTCTGCAAATGGTTCATCCAATAATGTGTCAATCCTCATTTTAGTGCAGATGTTCTCTTTACGGATGAGGCTTCATTCCAACGTGATCAAATTGTAAATTTTCAGAATCAACATGTGTGAGCTGACGAGAATCCGCACGCATTTGTGCAGTCACGTCATCACCACAGATTTTCTGTTAACGTTTGGGCAGGCATTATTTGTCGGTGATGTCTTGATTGGCCCCATGTTCTTCCACCAACGCTCAATGGAGCACGTAATTATGATTTCATACGGGATACCCTACCTGTGCTGCTAGAACATGTGCCTTTACAAGTACGACACAACATGTGGTTCATGCACGATGTAGCTCTTATACATTTCAGTCGAAGGGTTCGTATGCTTCTCAACAACAGATTCGATGACCGATGGACAGGTAGAGGCGGACCAATTCCATGACCTCCACTCTCTACTGACCTCAACCCTCTTGACTTTCATTTATGGGGGCATTTGGAAGCTCTTGTCTACGCTACCGTGGTACCAAATGTAGAGACTCTTCGTGCTCGTATTGTGGACGGATGTGATACAATACACCATCCTCCAGGGCTGCATCAGCGCATCAGGGATTCCATGCGACGGAGGGTGGATACATGTATCCTCGCTAACGGAGGACATTTTGAACATTTCCTGTAACAAAGTGTTTGAAGTCACGCTGGTACGTTCTGTTGATGTGTGTTTCCATTCCATGATTAATGTGATTTGAAGAGAAGTAATAAAATGAGCTCTAACATGGAGTTAAGCGTTTCCGGACACATGTCCACATAACAGACGTTTACCTCCCATTTTTGGATGTTGTCGCTCGCCGTAAAGTTGATGGCACATTAGGACACGCCGTATACCGGAAACCAACGTATACAAATCTATATGTTCATGCCAGTAGCTGCCATCACCCTTCACAGACCGTATGTGTTCTTAAGACCTTAGTGCATAGGGCACACTGTATTTCCGATAAAGACAATTTGCAACAAGAGCTTACATACCTTAAGAGCATTTTTAAATCGAATGGATTTTCCCCGCAACAAATTTGTAGAGCATTCAATGTGAAACCTAGGAAGAAGATATTAATTCTTTCAAATCTAGTACTTTTTTGCCGATGTGGGTGTATTCTTGAGAAACTCTGTGTTGTGGTGGTCTTTCACACCCCCCCCCCCCCCCCAACGAAGACTGCTGCAGCTATACTCTGTGAAGGACGATTTACAGCTTCGTAAAGCGGGTGTGTATCAGATTTATAGCGGAAATTGTGAGAAATCGTACAGAGATCAAACAGGCACCGTTCATGAGAGATGTGTAGAGCATCGAAGATACAAACGCTTATTACAGCCAGACAAGTCAGCTGTGGCCGAACATTGTCTTGGTACAGGTCATTCCATGAATTACAGTGATGTGAATATTTTAACATCCACGTCTTCCTTTTGGGAATCTGTCTTCAAGGTATAGAGATTAGAGCACCTAATAATTTAATTAACAGAGATAATAGTTTTAATTTGGACAAAGCATGGAATCCGGCTCTTGGGGTAATTGAACTGCAGAGAAGTCGTCACGGTGTCACCGCCGCCGATCATACATCGATAAGCGAATCGAATGTCTGTACGCCTTCGCCACAGGCGGTGCATGTATAAGCGTGTTTCTTTGCCGCCGACCATCTCTGACTCGCATGCGCAGTACCGCCGCGGTGGAGCATCTAAGGCCGCGCTTGGCATCTTGTCGTCAGTCTTATGACTCACTCTAAGGATGGCCGGACGATACGCGGCCGAAATATCAGTGGAGAAAATTTTATTTGCGCGCCTGCGTGCCCAAAATTTAATGGACTGTTCATTACGCCGCGAGAAATTGAAAATCGACAGTGGTTATGAAGTTTTTTAAGTAAGAAACTGAGGAAAAATAGGGAGGAAACGTTTATGAAAAAGCACATCGCCGATACAAAAATGAGCTTGTAATGTCTTCACTTACGTTGTACTATATCCCACAGTATGTCTCGTTTCACCAGCTATCGATGCCCCTTAATAATTACATTGTTTCATCGTATAATGCGGTCAATAATTAAGTTTTGCATGTTAACCATACGGCAAAGCACTCTTCTCTTTGCGTGCTGTCATTTGCGAAAATCTTGTTTCCATATCTCAAACCGTTTGAGATGTGAGGAATGTTGAGAATATCTCATTCTGGCTTTTTCGCTGGCTCGGACGGTTGCAGATGAGTGCGCTACATCAGGTTAATTTTTCCGTCATTGGTGACTGAGACTTCCACCAAAGTCTATAAAGAAAAATTCATTATCTCAGCTGAATTTTATACGCGGCAACATATTATGTAATGTGTACCAAACGCAAAATCTTAGCAACCCCTATTTTCTATTTTAAACTTTTTCATATTTCATGCAGTGTCTTACTTAAATCGAAGTACCATAATAACTGTCACCATTAACGAAATGATGGGCACGTCACACGAAGCTGGCATATAAAGCTATAAGTAGGGAAAAATGATTTTTTTTTTTTTTTACGGAATAGTATCTGTAAAATCGTTTGAGGAAGAACGCAGGGCGTGTGGCTCGCTTCTGCCATCGCAGTGTGTCGCCAGCCGGCTGGAAGTGACCAGACAAGGTCGGCCCCGCCTAAAGAAACAAATGAACTCGCTCAGTAACTTTTCCCTGCGCATCGGCCACTGTATCCAGCACGGACTCCACCATCTGCCACATCATATTACACGGCTTGCAGGGTATAGGGTAGATGTGGACATTGATTTTCCACAGCTGCCACTATGCTCTGTATGTAAGTAAAGATTTTACAGCGGGTTTGTCGTTCAGAAATCGCATTTGAGTGTTGTTTGTTTGTGGGAAGACTGTGTGACACCTTGTGTACGAAGGCGAAACGTCTACCAGCACGTACCAAAGTCCGAGACTGCAGTTTGTCGTTACGCTGCTCGCGCTGTCACGTGTATACGGTGCCTATCGGTTCGCGAGGGTCACGTAGGCTGTTAATGGCCCTACGTGACTAGCGCCTGAGAGGCTCGACGTGCTGTTTGGTTGGCTGTGCAGGATCACACAGACACACCAGGTCCCCTGTGTCTGGGAACACAGCGAGCTCACTGGTGGCCAGAAGAGCGCCCTCACGGACAGTGCGGCGACGTCCAGCGACAACTGCTGTCGAAGCCCACATCGACGCGACAGCAGACCGAGGCGGCCGACAGTGGAACTCCCAAAAGGAGACTGGACATACCAAAGAGGCACTATGTCGTCTTTGCAGACGAGTCCCAGTCCTGTGTACAACATCACATTGGACGTATCCATGCATGCAAGCTCTGAGGAGGACGAACGTTGCCAGGCTGCTTTCGTCATCTTCTCATGGGCTCATCATCTGACTTGTTGGTATGGGGTACCACTGGGTAAATAAGATGATCGCGTCTTGTCCACACAGATGGTAATTTGGACTGTACCTATCACATTTCTGGCGCCTTAAGGACGGTGGCTATGACCCTTCTTCGAGATGTTCCTGACATTATCTTTCAACACATTACACCAACATCGCATGATGCCCTTGCTGTGCTGAACTGTGCCTCACACCGAAGCCAAAATGGCAAAAATGGACGTTTGGTCAACTATTGTAGCAAGTACATGAAAGATTCTCGGTTCACTTGCCTCGTCAAATTTTCAGAAAATTCCACGCTTTCGATGATACCCTCCACCATCGTCGTCAGGGACTAAAACTGACTGTCGTGAACTGGCAAGGTTCCCTCTTTCATACTCATAGGAAGGCATCTGATTTGCTGGATTACGTCACGGTGAAGCGTACAGATGTGTTGCCCCCCTACGTCGATAGATTTTGCTTGCGCTCTAGCGCTGCATGCAGCACCATCTATCGCATCAGGCTGTGAACTGCGAGAAGTTAGAAAGTAAACCAACGTGCAATTGAAAAGAACTTTGCGGCAGGCCTGGGACAATCACCTGCTGTGATCGGTAACATTAGACAAATGAACGTAGCAGAACCAACCTAGATTACACACACTAACATACACTTCTCAATACGCACATATATAACACAGTACATAGCTATAATTAGTTTGAAGGCGCGTTTAAAAATTGCGAGAAAAGTGTGGCAAACTAACTACATATGGAACAATCATACACGTGACGAGCAATTCGGTGCCCTAGTAGAAGCAGTCCTGTCATCACGTCACCAGTAAAATCGTTACAGCAAATTAAGGGTATCACACGAATCTACTTTGAAATTTTCAAGTACAAAAGGTTAAGAACTTGTGGTAAGTGGCATGGTACAAACTGAAAGACAGGCAGACAAACTGAAAAATGCCTGCCGAGTCATCCCAGGCACCTCTCTATGGACGGCAGTGGAGTAGTTTAGGGGTATTCACAACTACAGTTAACCTAGTAGTGAAAGGGAGTGCTTTAAAGGTTTGAAACTATCAAAACTAATTTTGGCCAGGATTTCGGTACATGTAATCCACTGTTGGTTGGTTGAGTTGTTGGAGGGCACCAAACAGCAAGGTCATCGGTCCCTCACATTAGGGAAGGATGGGGAAGAAAGGTGGCTATGCCCTTTCAGAGGAACCATCCCGGCATTTGCCTGAAGCGATTTGGGGAAATCACGGAAAACCTAAATCAGGATGGCGGAATGGGTTTGAACCGTCGTTCTCCCTAACTAGAGTCCAGTGTGGTAACCACTGCGCCACCATGCTCAGTATATAATCCTCTTTGCGTCGATACAGAGCGTTCCAGACTGTTGCTTTAAACAGACACCAGAAACACTGGCTACGAACTGTGCAGAGACAGCCACAACAGGGGGTGAAACCCGTGTAGGGGCTACACGTAACACGACTTCGGTTCGCTGTCAGGCCACTTGCAGTGCTGCAAGTTTATTAATGCATCATGTCGCTTTCTTATTGGATGATCGTTAGGTTCTGTGTTTGTTTTCGTTCCGTAGTGAACGGAACTTAACAGATGCTCGTTTCAAGTCATTGTGCTTCTTATTCCTTATTGTGTGCTTTGCACTCTTTGAGTTACGTTGTAAGTATGTTGCTCATATTCTGATTGAGCTCTGTTGACATCAGTAATACTGGGTCGGGTAAATGATTCCATATTTGGTTGTTGTTCATATAAAACAGAAGTTGGTTTCTTCACATGATGTTCTGAGATTTATGATTTTTGTTACCACTTACGAATCTGTGTGTTAACTACGCGATTTAGACAATTGTTAAGAACGCTGCTTTTATTATACTTTATGTGGTGTCACCGCCAGACACCACACTTGCTAGGTGGTAGCCTTTAAATCGGCCGCGGTCCATTAGTATACGTCGGACACGCGTGTCGCCACTATCAGTGATTGCTTACCGAGCGCCGCCACACGGCAGGTATAGTCTAGAGACTGCCTAGCACTCGCCCCTGTTGTACAGCCGACTTTGCTAGCGATGGTTCACTGTCTACATACGCTCTCATTTGCAGAGGCGACAGTTTAGCATAGCCTTCAGCTACGTCATTTGCTACGACCTAGCAAGGCGCCATATTCAGTTAATATGAATGTATTCTGAACAGATAATATTGTGAATCATGTACCGTCAAGAGCGACGTTCATCATTAATGGATTAAAGTTAAGTATCAAAATAATTACGTCCGCTTTCTGAATTCTAATTCCTTGTCATGTTCCAGATCTGACGTCAGTATAGTTCTTTCCTCCTCACGCCAGCCTGCGTGAGCTACGACGCGTGCATTTCGCCCTCCTCTTGTAACACGGTGTTGGCTCTTCTGCCAACACAACACTTTATATCTGTTTACATACGTGTCCTGTACTTTCACGCTTTTAATGAAGAACTCCATCTTAGCGGGTGTCGACAGTATTGCTATTCCACATTATTACAACTGTTGCGGAACTTGTATCTAATTCTGCATTGAGTGCTGTTGCTTCTCGTCACTGGATGCCATGCGTTTCGCAATGGCTCGAAGAGTGTCGATGTAGGTGTAGATGTCTGTTTCGTAGTCTCAGTAACTAGCAAATGTTTTCACACGTTATTAACAGGCAGTGCAGATAGTGCATTTTAGCAGAAGTCAACGAAAATTTTGGTGGAGTACGAAAAACGAATGGGAACAAAAATAACAAAGGATACGAAGAGTACACTAACAATGGATTTCAATCGAGGTTCTTAAGCTGTAACAAAAATACGTGAGTCTGCAGAACACCGCGCGACAAAACCAGCGTCCTTTAGTATGCAACAAAAACAAATACAGAAGCATTTAGTTCACCCTATAATACGGATGTCAGCAAAAATTAAACAGAATACGAGCAACGTATTTGCAATGCAATTCAAAGACTGCAATACACACAGAGAGGTCCTCAAGTGGTTTGAATGGCTGTGAGCACTATGGGACTTAACATCTGAGGTGACCATTCTCCTAAAACTACTTAAACCTAACCAACCTAAGGCCATCACACACATCCATGCCCGAGGCAGGATTCGAACCTGCCACCGTAGCGGTCTCGCGGTAGAGATGTCTTAATCGGGAACATAATTTCAACTCGATTACAGCCAAACGGTAGAAATTGCATTATTGGGTTTTAAAATAAATGCACTTTGGCACCAGACCCACTCATATAAATGAAAAATATTATCATATAGTACTCGCATTTTGCAGAGCAAGAATACAGATTATCACGTCATATTTCCCCGAATTCAAAGTTCACCGCCAGGCCATTTGGAGCGCTAGTGTCGGTTTTTGCGACCGTACCTTAACATAGTCGCTACTCTTGTGATATTTTGGTATTCTGTGTGGCGGATCACCACCCTCCATTCAGTACGATACAGAGTCGTATCAGCGTGGAATGCCTCGCGGCACCCCTGTCTGTCACACGAGCTTAGTTCGACTCGATGTGCTGCCGCTTGTCACTGCCTGATGTAGCTTCACTGTCTATTAATTTTCGAAGATTGAATGAGCAAAAAATTAAGTACTCTAACTAGAAGAGAAACCAGGCATTGAGCAGGTATTTATTTCTTCTAGTCTTCTGTTATTCCATCTCTTCCTCCCGCTTCACTCTGTCCACCTCCTTCCCCCCCTTTCTCTAGCAATCCTCTCTCTCTCTTTATCCACTCTTCTCTCCCGTCCCTCCTTTATCCACGGCCTCCACATCTCCCCTCTCTCTTGCCATCTCGTCCTCTCCCCTCTCTCTGTCCATTTCCTCTCTTCTGCTGTCCATGTCCTCCTCCTCCTCCCCTCGTCTCTCTCCACGCTATCACGCTCACCCCAGCAGGAAGCTGGTGGTTTTTAGGTCTTCATTCTAGACAGGGACAAATATGTGTGCCAAATATGACTGAAGTCGTTCCAAGGATTAGGATGAGCATTTTACCGCTAGTTTGCTCGTATACGTACACGTCACCTAATTTCAGACAAATTTCGATCATATTTGTATACATATTTCACCTGTATGCCTAGCGAATTTTCACCCTGCTGTTGTGTTTTCATATAGCTAAATGTTTATGACGTCGTATATCCTGAAATATGTGTTGTACAATGAGATAATTTTCCAGGTAGATCCAGCAGTATACGTGGCCACTATCTGCGAAATGCGTTGTGAACACAGTTGGCAGTAAAGAAGTAATAAATTAAAACGTCACAGATCATCTGACAGTTTCTCGCGCATCTCAGTGTTTATGATGTCATATCTTTTGAACTATTTGTTATAAAAATATATATTTTTGTAGGTACGTTGAGCGGCATATATGAATGATGTTTGCGACTAGAGTTGGTTTCTAATAAGTGATAAATTAAAACGTCATGCATAATCTGAACGTTTTTCACTCATGGTTCAGGAGACATGTCAAATACTGAGATGAGTTGTAGAATGATATATTGTAGGTACAAATGTAGATATTGGTCTGCAAAAAATGTTGCGAATAGAATAAGTAGCAACTAAGTAATAGATTTAAACGTCTTGCATGATATGGTAGTTTTCCACGCAGTCAGTGTTTATGAAGTCTTGTCGTTTAAACTACACTCCTGGAAATGAAAAAAAGAACACATTGACACCGGTGTGTCAGACCCACCATACTTGCACCGGACACTGCGAGAGGGCTGTACAAGCAATGATCACACGCACGGCACAGCGGACACACCAGGAACCGCGGTGTTGGCCGTCGAATGGCGCTAGCTGCGCAGCATTTGTGCACCGCCGCCGTCAGTGTCAGCCAGTTTGCCGTGGCATACGGAGCTCCATCGCAGTCTTTAACACTGGTAGCATGCCGCGACAGCGTGGACGTGAACCGTATGTGCAGTTGACGGACTTTGAGCGAGGGCGTATAGTGGGCATGCGGGAGGCCGGGTGGACGTACTGCCGAATTGCTCAACACGTGGGGCGTGAGGTCTCCACAGTACATCGATGTTGTCGCTAGTGGTCGGCGGAAGGTGCACGTGCCCGTCGACCTGGGACCGGACCGCAGCGACGCACGGATGCACGCCAAGACCGTAGGATCCTACGCAGTGCCGTAGGGGACCGCACCGCCACTTCCCAGCAAATTAGGGACACTGTTGCTCCTGGGGTATCGGCGAGCGAGGACCATTCGCAACCGTCTCCATGAAGCTGGGCTACGGTCCCGCACACCGTTAGGCCGTCTTCCGCTCACGCCCCAACATTGTGCAGCCCGCCTCCAGTGGTGTCGCGACAGGCGTGAATGGAGGGACGAATGGAGACGTGTCGTCTTCAGCGATGAGAGTCGCTTCTGCCTTGGTGCCAATGATGGTCGTATGTGTGTTTGGCGCCGTGCAGGTGAGCGCCACAATCAGGACTGCATACGACCGAGGCACACAGGGCCAACACCCGGCATCATGGTGTGGGGAGCGATCTCATACACTGGCCGTACACCCTCTGATCGTCGAGGGGACACTGAATATTGCAAGGTACATCCAAACCGTCATCGAACCCATCATTCTACCAATCCTAGACCGGCGAGGGAACTTGCTGTTCCAACAGGACATTGCACGTCGGCATGTATCCCGTGCCATTCAACGTGCTCTAGAAGGTGTAAGTGATCTACCCTTGCCAGCAAGATCTCCGGATCTGTCCCCCATTGAGCATGTTTGGGACTGGATGAAGCGTCGTCTCACGTGGTTGCACGTCCAGCACGAACGCTGGTCCAACTGAGGCGCCAGGTGGAAATGGCATGGCAAGCCGTTCCACAGGACTACATCCAGCATCTCTACGATCGTCTCCATGGGAGAATAGCAGCCTGCATTGCTGCGAGAGGTGGATATACACTGTACTAGTGCCGACATTGTGCATGCTCTGTTGCCTGTGTCTACGTGCCTGTGGTTCTGTCAGTGTGATCATGTGATGTATCTGACCCCAGGAATGTGTCAATAAAGTTTCCCCTTCCTGGGACAATGAATTCACGGTGTTCTTATTTCCATTTCCAGGAGTGTAGATAGGAGCTGGCGTGTATAGCTTGCTGTCTAACTAGCAGGCGATAACCCTGATACTGGCGGAATGTGTGCGCCACTTAGAAAGCGAGTGTCGTAATGACTGCAAGTCTAGTATACAGGCACGTTAATGCAAGTGCTTTTTCCAAGGGAGGGTGGTCTTCCCTGGCCCTCGCGACGTGTGACGGTGCCTCACGCCGCAAATTCTGAGATCGCAAGCTATTAGGATGGTGCATAAGATCGCAGCGTTTTTTCTGTATATTAATATTGTTATAGGTTTTGGATTTTACAAGGAGTGTTATACGTCATTGGTCCCTTACCTGCATTTGTCGTAAATCCCTCGCCCAGCGTAAAGTTTCAAGCGACTGGAAAAAAAGCGCAGATGACTCCAGTATATAGAGAGGTAAAGAAACGGACCCGTAAAATTAGAGACCAATATCCAAAACTTCTGATTGCTGAAGACTCCCTGAACACATTCTCAGTTCGATTATAATAGACTTACTTGAGGCTAAGCAACTTACGTCGACGAATCAACATGGCTTTAGGAAGCATCGTAAGTGCGAAACTCAGCTTGTCCTTTCCTCACGTGACATACTGAGAACTATGTATGAAGGGCAAAAGGCAGATTCCATATTTCTAGATTTCCGGAAAGAATTTGACATCGTGCCCCATTGCAGATTGTTAAAGAAACTACGAGCATATCGAATAACTTCACAGATATGTGAATGGCTCGAAAACTTCTTGAATAATAGTACGCAGTATGTAGTCATCGACGGTGAGAGTTCATCAGAGACAACGAAATGTGATAGAACGGCTGTTGGTCTTTATACAGGGCGAGGCCATCTAAATGTTCAATACATTAGCTCCGAGGAACAAATGGCAGTTTACTGAAATGTCCAGTCCTACTTGCTTTTGGTAAAATATCTCAAAAGCTGGGGATAGTGAATTTTACGGGTAATTAAGGAAAGTATTAAATTGATGGGGGTGTTGAAGTAATGACAATTTAATAATTATACTTTGCTAACTTCCAGCATTCTGGAAGGCATTGTAGTGTCTCGAGAATTTCGGGGTAAATCCTAGAGACCCTCGTATTTCCACCGTCTTGAACACGGGTTATTTTAGAGACGAGTGTGGTAAAGTAGAATGTATCTACTGCACCACAATTATGTGTGTGCAGAACGGACATGTATGGGACGGATGATAGGCGCGGGCAGGTAGTCGCCGATCCTGGCTAACAAGGGGAAGGCTTCAGACACGGCCAACCGATTCGGCTCAAATTTGGCAGGTTGCTTGTGTAGAACCTAAAATGAAATACTCAAAGATATTTTGGGTCAACACCCCCGCAATTTTGAGAAAATCAACCCTAAAGGTTTTGACGAGCAACGGACTCAGAATTAGAGCGATCGATAGATAATTGTAAATAGAGCATTTTTCATCATCAGGTATGGGGTCCGCAAACGCAAACTTTTCCAAAAATCGAGGAAAGAAACTTTTACAATTGTCGCTCATGTACCCACATGGTAAACGCTTTTCGCCGACAGCGGCGATAGCGGAACAGCTAAGGTAACTAACTGGCTGGGAATCGGAGAACCCTAGTGGATGTTATTATTTTCGTTTGTATTTTTCCATATGTCAATTGATAGGGATAGGATGGTTAATAAGGTAAGTAAATTAATAAAGAATGATAATAATAAGGTAGGCAAACTAATTACCCCAACGCCGTTGGTTAGTAAAGTATTAAACTTTTAAGCCTTGTCACATGACCACA
The DNA here is from genome assembly GCF_023897955.1 of Schistocerca gregaria. Lineage (NCBI taxonomy): Eukaryota > Metazoa > Arthropoda > Insecta > Orthoptera > Acrididae > Schistocerca > Schistocerca gregaria. Next base: position 24,840,101 of record NW_026061710.1, read on the forward strand.
ACTACGACTAACAAGGGGAGGCCACCAATTGTGAAATTCAGATTCGATCCCTACTGCGCATAATAAAAGCTCATGGCCCGAGGTGTAATGTGGCAAAGCACCAAGATGCACTTCTCAGCCGTTGTCGAGAAAATCGACAGTTAAAAGAAACCGTTGCGGTGAAATACTCTCTACGATTAATAGTTTTCTACAGCGTCATGGCGCAGCGGTAAACGCTCGGGTTCGTAATCCGAAGGTGGCCGGATCGAACAGCCGGCACGGTAGCTTAGCGTGTTCGGTCAGTGTGTTAGCTGCCGTCTGTAATAAAAAAAAAGAAAACCTGAGTTAATGGATCAACGACGAACTGAAACGGGTGTCTTGCGACGTCCGCCCCGAGCAGATACAATGAACAAAAATTAATTAAAAAAATAAACAAAATAAAAAAATCTATGGAACGCCTAACCAACTAACTAGCAGCACAAGCAGCGCAGGGTATATGAAGCGTGTCGGGAGAGGCGGAAAAATAAAAAAAAAAATCTCGCGCCATGCAACATTTTTTATTATTAGTGCTTTGTAATTCATATATGAATTGCTTACACATGTTGGTGAAGGCGGATCGCTCTCCAATTGTACCGCCTCCATTTTTCCGTTTGTTTAACAGGGTGTACCAAAGCTCTCACGTCCGCACTGATTTTCGACGATGTTATAAGTTGCGCTAGGGACCGCACCTACCTTCTTTCGAAGTTGGCAGGCAACTACGCTGCTATGCGGCGGCTCGTTTCGGTCCATTCAACATCTGTCCTTCGAGTGTAACGAGTGAGTAACGGAGTTTATATTTCATACCTGCCACAGCAAATTTGTGTACGTGGGGTTTCTATTCTAATTCGAACGTTTGATTTACGCTATACGTATTCGTTTCGGAATATCGTTTCTACGTCTTCCGTTAACTATACTTGGTTAACATTATGAAGACAATTAATAACATTAATGAAATACAACTTTGTTTGCGGAAAACATAATGATGTTCGAAGTTGCCAGTTTTTCCACGACAAACGACTTTCAACAACTTATTATATGCATAATTGTTGCAACTGATTGCTGGGAATTATATATATATATATTGTGTGTATGTACACACATTTGAATTACAAAAAACAAATACTAAAAAAAAAATGGTTGCAGGGCGCGAGATTCGATCCGGCGAACTTCGGAATTACCAACCCGAACCCGAGAGTTTACCGCTGCGCCACGACGCTGTAGAATACTATCAATCGTAGTGAGTATTTCACCGCAACGGTTTCTTTTAACTGTCAATTTTCTCGACAACGGCTGAGAAGTACATCTTGGTGCTTTCCCACATTGCACCTCTGGCCATGAGCTTTTATTATGCGCAGTATGAATTGAATCTGAATTTCACAATTGGCGGCCTCCCCTTGTAAGAGTGCTTCCAATTCCTCACGAGGATCACAGACAGCCAACCGCGCGACGCTTGTTTACAGCGAGGCACGGTACAGAATGCACGCGGGGAGAGTTATGTTGTCCCGGTTGCCTGTTCGTCATATCATATTTGTGAATCTGGAAGAGAGAAGGTGTCCAGCACGAGCCTTATAGACGTAAATCGGAAAGAGTTGTTTTCCGTCATTAGGCTGCCGCGATCCTGGCGGATACAGTAGTGATTTTTCCATCATTAATGTGCCGAATGAAATAAGTTTCGTGAATGAATACAGTGTTATTCTGTAAGTAACATATGACCAGTGCTGTATGTAGTTTGTAGAAATTAGCTCGTCTGTTTATGCCGTAGTAACTAGTTATTATTTGTTGTCATATCTTTCAGGTGCATAATCTGAGTAACGAAGGATGTACACCCTTCGACTAGCGTTGTAATATATAGTTGGGAGCCTGTCACAGACGATGGCAAGCGGGAAGTTACCGTCGCTGTGTTTTGGTTTGCCAAATACAGATGCATTATCAACGCACTACTGAAAGCAGCCAGTTCTGTTTCTCGGCGTTCCAGGTTGATAGGAACGGCTATGGTCGAGAGATTTTTGTGGTGACGAACGAAATAACTTTTCTTGATACTGAGGTACTATACCATGAAGACGAAGCAGAAGGTGATTCAGTGGAAGATATCCCGACTAGTGAATCGCTAAATTGTCATAACATTGCAGAAATCTCCACGTCACTGGGAATATGTGCTTCATCCGTTCCCGATGAGTATCACGAACCGGTTACTAAACGACTTAACTACAGCTCTATACCCCTTGAAGTAAAAGTTAAGGCGGTAGCGCTAGCCAGGAATCGTCCAAATTTGAACTTACAAACACTGCAAAAGAATGGAGCAACAACAGCCCTGGAACACAAGAAGGACTTGAAATTGTGGGAAAGTGATATCGTTAAAGGAGGGACAAGATACGACAAATACCAGGCGATAAATATGTGAACATACGACCGAATTGTCGAATCTTGTTGACGTAACGAGAATGTAACAGCGAGAATACATCAGGAGTGGGCTGCAGGTGCAGCGCTTCAATATACGGCCAACAAGGATTCTACGTCTGCTGCATCATTATCTTGGGCAAAAAATTTCAGATCGGGGTATAAAATTCGTCAACGGCGAGTCACTAAATACGTCTCTCATAAGGAGGTACAGAATATAGAAGATATACAGAAAGTGGGAGCTCTTTTCAACAGGCAAACGGCGTCACTTATGACCAGTTTTAATAGTGATTACGTGATCAACACCGGTCATACAGGATGCGAGTATTGGGTGAACATTCGACGCACGTTATCGCATAAGGGAGAAAAACGAATCCTTGTCGCAGTTGGAAGTAAAACCTACTAACACATTCGTACACGGCGCAACATGCCACTACAGCCTCTGGAAAACTGTTACGTAAGGTTTTCCTATGTTTACAAGAAACGAATGTTACATTTGGTCCTCAGGTTATAGAAGAGGTCAACCGTTTAACCGACTCGTTGAAAAATGTTTACATTACCTTCACCAAACTGACGAATGCGATTTACAGAACATTTCTTGAGAATGTTTTAAAACCATACGTTCCCGATAGCAAGTTTTTTCTAGTAGTGGATTCCTGGAGTGGACAAAGTAATGCTATATTATAAGACACAATGATTATAGTTGGCGAGGGTCAGCCGACGTGCACGGTAAAAGTAATACCGCCCAACTGTACACCTGTGTACCAGCCGTGTGATGTTGATTTCTATCGCCAGGTTAAAAACTTTATTTCCAGGTTCAGGATTGCAGTGTGCTTCTGGAAACCCAGCGGGAATTGGACAACCGCACGGATACAATAACTATTTACAACATAATTCATAACCAACTTTCAGCATCGATTTTTCACGCAATGATATCGTATGCGTGGTACGCATCAAAATTAATTCCCGAAAAAGACATTTTTAAATGTAAACCAAGTTTGTTTTCCGCCTACTCTTGGGAAGGAACAGTGTAGCTTTCGAAAGATTGCATTCATTAGATGTTCTTGGTGCCGTGAGTATATTTGTTTCAAATTTTTATGTGACAAGTACCACCCATCTAGTTGTTCGACGAAAAATGAGGACACGTAACAGTGACTGGAAGAGCCATTCTAAAGTGACCTGGAGTAACATTTTAGTTGTTTACTACCCCAAGAAGTTTCAGAAATTTATTTGCCTACCTTATTTTTATCGTTCCTTATAGATTTACCTTATTAACCCTCCTATTCCTATGAACTGAGATATGGAAAAATACAAACGAAAATAATAACATCCACTGGGTTTCCTCGCGATTCGAACCCGGGTTCTCAGATTCCCAGCCAGTTACCTTGGCATTTGCGCTATCAGTGCTGTCGGCAAAAACCGTTTAAAAAGTTGCAATAGAAGCGACAGTTGTAAAACTTTCTTTCCTCGGTTTCTGGAATAGTATGCGTTTTCAGATACCATAGCTGATACTGAAAAATGCTCTATTTACAATTATCTATCGATCCCACCAATTTTGAGTCGATTGCTCTTCATAACTTTTAGGGATGATTTTTTCAATAACGCGGCGGTGTTGACCTAAAATACCTTAGATTCCTCCGTTTTATGTTGTACACAAGCGACCTGCCAAATTTGAGCCAGATCGGTTGGCCGTGTCTGAGGCCTTCCATTTGTAAGGAGTTACATGTCCAGCTCAAGGAACAAACGCGCCGTCTCAGTGCGACGTCAAACATTATTTGTGAATATTTGAATGTTGTTGAAAGAGAAGGAACAATTACTTATTCATTCTTTCTCTTACTTTTGTAAGGTCCAGAGGGTTGTCTTGTTAAATTTTGTGAGATTTGTACACTGTATTTATGGAAAAATGAATGTGATAGTTTCTGACGGACCAGAAGGTTCCGAGCTTGCGAAAAATGTTTTGTTGTTGTTGTTGTTGTGGTCTTCAGTCCTGAGATTGGTTTGCTGCAGCTCTCCATGCTACTCTGTCCTGTGCAAGCTTCTTCATCTCCCAGATCCTACTGCAACCTACATCCTTCTGAATCTGCTTAGTGTATTCACCTCTTGGTCTCCCTCTACGATTTTTACCCTCCACGCTGCCCTCCAGTGCTAAATTTGTGATCCCTTGATGCCTCAGAACATGTCCTACCAACGGATCCCTTCTTCTAGTCAAGTTGTGCTACAAATTGCTCTTCTCCCCAATTCTATTCAATACCGCCTCATTAGTTACGTGATCTATCCACCTTATTTTCAGCATTCTTCTGTAGCACCACATTTCGAAAGCTTGTATTCTATTCTTGTCCAAACTATTTATCGTACATGTTTCACTTCCATACATGACTACACTCCATACTTTCAGAAACGATTTACTGATACATAAATCTATACTCGATGTTAACAAATTTCTCTTCTTCAGAAATGGTTACCTTGCCATTGCCAGTCTACATTTTATATCCTCTCTACTTCGAACATCATCTGTTATTTTACTTCCTAAATAGCAAAACTCCTTTACTACTTTAAGCGTCTCATTTCCTAATCTAATTCCCTCAGCATCACCCGATTTAATTTGACTACATTCCATTATCCTCGTTTTGCTTTTGTTGATGTTCATCTAATATCCTCCTTTCAAGACACTGTCCATTCCGTTAAACTGCTCTTCCAGGTCCTTTGCTGTCTCTGGCAGAATTACAATGTCATCGGCGAACCTCAAAGTTTTTACTTCTTCTCCATGAATTTTAATACCTACTCCGAATTTTTCTTTTGTTTCCCTAAATTCTTGCTCAATATACAGATTAAATAACATCGGGGAGAGGCTACAACCCTGTCTCACTCCTTTCCCAACCACTGCTTCCCTTTCATGCCCCTCGACTCTTATGACTGCCATCTAGTTTCTGTACAATTTGTAAATAGCCTCTCGCTCCCTGTATTTTACCCCTGCTACCTTCAGAATTTGAAAGAGAGTATTCCAGTCAACATTGTCAAAAGCTTTCTCCAAGTCTACAAATGCTAGAAACGTAGGTTTGCCTTTTCTTAATCTTTCTTCTAAGATAAGTCGTAAGGTCAGTATTGCCTCACGTGTTCCAACATCTCTACAGAATCCAAACTGATCATCCCTGAAGTCAGCTTCTACTAGTTTTTCCATTCGTCTGTAAAGAATGTGCGTTAGTATTTTGCAGCTGTGACTTATTAAACTGATGGTTAGGTAATTTTCACATCTGTCAGCACCAGCTTTCTTTGGGATTGGAATTATTGTATTCTTCTTTTAGTCTGGGGGTATTTCGCCTGTCTCATACATCTTGCTCACCAGCTGGTAGAGTTTTGTCATGACTGGCTCTCCCAAGGCCGTCAGTAGTTCTAATGGAATGTTGTCTACTCCTGGGGCCGTGTTTCGACTCAGGTCTTTCAGTGCTCTGTCAAACTCTTCACGCAGTATCTTGTCTCCGATTTCATCTTCATCTACATCCTCTTCCATTTCCATAATATTGTCCTCAAGTACATCGCCGTTGTATAGACCCTCTATATACTCCTTCCACCTTCCTGCCTTTCCTTCTTTGCTTAGAACTGGGTTTCCATCTGAGCTCTTGATATTCATACAAGTGGTTCTATTTTCTTCAAAGGTCTCTTTAATTTTCCTGTAGGCAGTATCTATCTTACCCCTAGTGAGATAAGCCTCTACATCCTTACATTTGTCCTGTAGCCGTCCCTGCTTAGCCATTTTGCACTTCCTGTCGATCTCTTTTTTGAGACCTTTTGTATTCCTATTTGCCTCTGTCTTTTACTGCATTTTTATATTTTCTCCTTTCATCAATTAAATTCAATATTTCTTCTGTTACCCAAGGATTTCTAGCAGCTATCGTCATTTTACCTACTTTATCTTCTGCTGCCTTCAATACTACATCCCTCAGAGCTACCCATTCTTCTTCTACTTTGTTTCTTTCCCCCATTCCTGTCAATTGTTCCCTTATGCTCTCCTTCAAACTCGGTACAACCTCTGGTTCTTTCAGCTTATCCAGATCCCATGTCCTTAAATTCCCACCTTTTTGCAGTTTCTTCAGGTCATAACCAATAGATTATGGCCAGTGTCCACAGCTGCCCCTTCAAATGTACTACAATTGAAAACCTGATTCCTTAATCTCTGTCTTACCATTAAATAATCTATCTGATACCTTTTAGTATCTCCAGGATTCTTCCATGTATACAACCTTCCTTATGATTCTTCAACCAAGTGCAAAATTCTACCACACGGCTTCCTCTTTCATTTCTTAGCCCCAGTCCATATTCACCCACTATGTTTCCTTCTCTCCCTGTTCCTACTGACGAATTCCAGTCACCAACGAGTGTTACATTTTCGTCTCCCTTCATTACCTGAATAATTTCTTTTATCTCATCATACATTTCATTAATTTCTTCATCATCTGCAAAGCTAGTTGGCATATAAATTATACTACTCTAGTAGGCATGGGCTTTGTGTCTATCTTGGCCACAATAATGCGTTCACTATGCTGGTTGTAGTAGCTTACCCGCACTCCTATTTTTTTATTCATTATTAAACCTACTCCTGCTTTACCGCTATTTGATTTTGTATTTATAGACCTATATTAACCTGACCAAAAATCTTGTTCCTCCTGCACAGAACTTCACTAATTCCCACTATATCTAACTTTAACCTATCCATTTCCCTTTTTAAATTTTCTAACCTACCTGCCCGATTAAGGGATCTAACATTCCACGCTCCGATCCGTAGAACACCAGTTTTCTTTCTCCTAATAATGATGTCCTCCTGAGTAGTCCCCGTCTGGAGATACAAATGGTGGACTATTTTACCTCCAGAATATTTTACCCAAGAGGACGCCATTATCATTTAATCATACAGTAAAGCTGCATGTCCTCAGGAAAAATTACGGCTGTAGTTTCCCCTTGCTTTCAGCCTTTCCCAGTACCAGCACAACAAGGCCGTTTTGGTTAATGTTGCAAGGCCAGATCAGTCAATCATCCATACTGTTGCCCCTGCAACTACTGAAAAAGCTGCTGCCCCTCTTCAGGAACCACATGTTTGTCTGGCCTCTCAACAGATACCCCACAGTTGTCGTTGCACCTACGGTACGGCCGTCTGTATCGCTGAGGCACGCAAGCCTCCCCACCAATGGCAGCGTCCATGGTTCATGAGCGGTAAAACTGTTTTAGTTGTATGAAAAGTGTTATGTGTGATAAAAATACAGTGAGATTGAGTTCAAAATATTTTAGAGTGTACGGAGTTATTTTAAAAGTATAAAACATTTCCTCCAAAGTAGCATCTTATCTTGGGAGAAGAAGTTGTGCAGGACATCACAGCTGGCTATCCTGAAAAGAAGATCGGAGAAGCAACTCCAAGTAAGTTTGATAGCCAAGAGGGAGTGTGAGTCTTGCACACCAGTACCACACTGACACCCTTAATCACCGGAAACTGCCAGAGCATGGCATAAACTGTTGCCTCACTATCTTTCCCCAAATCCCTCAACATGCATTCTAACCTTACATCTGCAGAAATAGCTGCAGTCCACCACATAAGAACTGATCCTGACCTTCTAATCCTACCTGTGGACAAAGGCTCCACCACTGTTGTTTTTAACTGCAAGGATTACCTGGCAGTACGACTCTTCTGACTGTCAGATACTTCTATCTACAAACCTTGCCACAGCGACCCCATTCCAGTAATCCAGCAAGATCTCCAATCACTACTCAAATCCCTATGCCCACCTCAGACCCTCTCCCTGGAGTCCATGTCTCTGCTCACCTCTCTCACTCCACTAATAAATCCTACCTTCTACATGATTCCTAAAGTCCATAAACCTAATCACCCAAGACGCCCCATTGTGGCCAGTTACTGAGAGAATTGCTGCTCTCATAGACCCACCCCTACAATCAATTAACCCTAACATACATTCCTATTTAAAAGATACCAACCATTTCTCCAGCCAGCCAGAGTGGCCGAGCGGTTCTAAGCACTACAGTCTGAAACCGCGCGACCGCTATGGTTGAAGGTCCAAATCTTGCCTCGGGCATGGATATGTGTGTTGTCCTTAGGTTAGTTAGGTTTAAGTAGTTCTAAATTCTGGGGGACTTATGACCTCAGAAGTTAAGTCCCGTAGTGCTCAGAGGCATTTGAACAATTTCCTTCACTGACTCTCCACAGTTCCTGACTCTTTACCACAAAGTGCCATGCTTGTCACTATTGGTGCCACCTCCCTGTACACTAATGTCTCTAATGCCCATGGCCTTCCTGCTATTGAACACTCCCTTTCCCAAAGATTGACAGATTCCAAACCAACAACCTAGTCACCATGACAAGTTTATCCTCACACACAATTTCTTCTGCTTTGAAGGCATTACCCACAAACAAATCCAGGGTATGGCTATGGGCACCCTCATAGCACCATCTAATGCCAACCTATTCATGGGCCATATAAACGAACCCTTCCTAAAAACAGAGAATCCTAAACCCCACTCCTGGTTCAGATTCAATGATTACATCTTTGCTATCTGGAGTGAGGATTAGGATACCCTATCCACATTCCTCCAGAACTTCAACTACTTCTCCCCCATTTGCTTCACAAGGTCCTACTCAACCCAACAATCTTCCTTCCTAGACGTTGACCTCCACCTCAAATGTGGTTACATCAGTACCTCCGTCCATATCAAACCTACTAACCACCAGCAATACCTCCACTTCAACAATTGCCATCCATTCCATACCAAGAAGTCCCTTCCATATAGCCTATCCCCACTCGGTCACCGCATCTGCAGTGATGAGCAGCCCCAATCTGAATATCTCACTAAAGGCTTCACTGACCATAATTATCCTCCCAACCTTGTATAAAAACAAATCTTGCGTGCCTTATCTATTGAGTCTCCCACCACCTCCCAAAATCCCACTGTCTGACCACAGACGACCATGCCCCTCATAACTCAGCACTACTCAGGACCGGAGAAACTGAATTACACTCTCTACCATGGTTTCGATTACCTCTTGTCGTGGCCTGAAATGAGAAGTATCCAGACCACTATCCTTCCCATGCCTCACATGGTATTCTGTCATCCATTGAACGTACATAATGTACTCATTCTTACACAACCCCTGCTCCCAGTCCCTTACCTCATGGCTCATAACTCTGTAACACACCTACATCCATACATTCTCCTGCCACCACCTACTCCAGTTCATGCACCATCACCACTAATCCCATCAAAGGCAGGCCTACCTGTGAAAATAGTCATGTGATTTACAAGCTAAGTTGCTACCACTGTGCTGCATTCTATGTAGGAATGAGAACCAACAAGCTGTCTGTCCACACAAATGGCCACCAACAAACTGCAACAAAGAAACAAATGGACCACCCTGTTGCTGAACATGCTGCCAAACATGATATTTCAATGACTGCTTCACAGTGTGTGCTGTATAGATCCTTCCCACCAACACCAGCTTTTCTGAATTGTGCAGGTGGGAACTTTCCTTGCAATACATCCAATATTCCCATAACCCTCCTGGTCTCAACCTTCATTAGTCACTGTTCTCATCCATCCCACACCTTCCCTGCACCCGTTCCATCACTATGCAGCCATTATTCCACCACCACACCCAGTCTTTTTATTTCCCTCTGTTTCTGCTACTACTGCCCCCCTCCCCACCTCTCCCATACCCGTGGTCTAGCCTGCAGCACTTTACTCTACATCACTTTCACCCTCCCTCCCTGCCCCAGTATCCTCCATACCCCCACCCAGTTGCCACTCCCATCATGCAATGTTGCTGTGTGTGTGTGTGTGTGTGTGTGTGTGTGTGTGTGTGAGTGTGTGTGTGTGTGTGTTGTGAGAGTCATTGTTGTGTGTATCAGCGACACAGCATCTCCGCTAGATAGTGAGTAGCAGCTTTCTTTCTCGTAATATTGCTACATTCTATCCAGGATTTTCCATTATTTGAATATGTATTATACTAATTCATGAACGAGATAGATGAACACTTAAAATAAAGGGCCAAAGGGCCAAAATGAACACCCTTGGCCTCTTTAAAAACAGAAAGAGCATATATTATTCAAAAAATTTCATGTAGAATACCCAAGTACAAGTAGACCCTAATATAAGTAAATCTATATTTTTATTTGAATGCTCCTGACAAAGTACCTGATCTGACTATTGTTGTAAGCTACCTGTATTCATTCCATCTATGCTGCGATCAAATGGTTAATTTTCCATACTTGTGTGTGAAGTGTAAATATTCCATTGTACAATTTCCCTGTATAAAACTGATGTGCTCAATACTATGTGGAAAATGATTCAAAATCAGTCGCCAATAATTAATTAAATAAAAAAAGTCCATTTGCAGTGTATATGTACAAATTGAGAAAGCTCATTTTTCTTAGTAAAGCCACATAGACAAGTTTTATGAAATTACACAACTTTTTTTTTTTTTTTTTTTGTACTCAAGTTGATAAGATACACTAATTACATACAGCACCAGCGTTTTTTCATCATAATGGCGCCGCTAGGCATTGGGGATATGGTATTCTTTGAGAAGGTACTCCACTATTTTCCATTTTTAGATCACGTACAATGCTCAAATATTTCAATATGTGTAAAACTCTAAAAACCATTAACAATACCCTCTAACACAACCGAAGGCCAGATAGAAGGTCAACTGTTTCAGGAACTACAAGAAATGGGAAGAATAGAATCCCATTAGTTGTCAACTGCTGGACACCTGGGGTTCTAGATAGTTATTTCCATAGCGGTACAAAAATATTTTGCTCACTCCAGTAACTATTCTCTCCGGAAATGTCACTGGGTTACCTGTAGTGGTAGCCTGTTAAGTGTCAGAGAACGAAACTGTGAGAGAATAATAACAGCTAGAGAAAAATAACAACCTCTGACCGTTATTCCCATTGTCGCTCCAATTGCTTCATTTGTACTAACTGCCCAAACTAATGAACCAAGGGAACTCTAGTGCATGTACAATGCCTTTAAGTTTGCTCCTACCAGCAACCACTCTGACATTAACTTCATTTAATTTTTGTGCTGAAAGTAGCGAGAGCGCACAAAGTAACACATAGTTGTATCAATAGATGGCGCGTAGTCTCTGTTATTTCCATGACATGTAGAACATCTTCCAGATGACATATCCCTCTCTATCATAGCCAGATCTCAGATTAGTTGACGTGAAAGCATAGTATGATCTTCTGTAAACAGGTGACGCAAAGCACTGTTATTTAAGTAACTGCTAGTATCAGATGAGCCCTTATCACAGTAACTGCTACTTCTCAATAACCAGTTATTTCTATCAGTTATGTTATTTTCTTGTCACCTCTAATGTACACCATTACGCCAGGAGATACTGATTTACTGAATACTGGGGAAAACATCTGCAGTAAAATTCATTTTTACAGCCTTATATACACTCCTGGAAATGGAAAAAAGAACACATTGACACCAATGTGTCAGACCAACCACACTTGCTCCGGACACGCACCAACATCGTGCATATTGCCTCCAGTAGTGTCGCGACAGGCGTGAATGGAGGGACGAATGGAGACGTGTTGTCTTCAGCGATGAGAGTCGCTTCTGCCTTGGTGCCAATGATGGTCGTATGCATGTTTGGCGCCGTGCAGGTGAGTGCCACAATCAGGACTGCATACGACCGAGGCACACAGGGCCAACACCCTGCATCATGGTGTGGGGAGCGATCTCTTACACTGGTTGTACACCCCTGGTGATCGTCGAGGGGACACTGAATAGTGCACGGTACATCCAAACCGTCATCGAACCCATCGATCTACCATTCCTAGACCGGCAAGGGAACTTGCTGTTCCAACAGGACAAAGCACGTCCGCATGTATCCCGTGCCACCCAATGTGCTCTAGAAGGTGTAAGTCAACTACCCTGGCCAGCAAGATCTCTGGATTTGTCCCCCATTGAGCATGTTTGGGACTGGATGAAGTGTCGTCTCACGTGGTTACATGGCCAGCACGAACGCTGGTCCAACTGAGGTGCCAGGTGGAAATGGAATGGCAAGCCGTTCCACAGGACTACATCCAGCATCTCTACGATTGTCTCCATGGGAGAATAGCAGCCTGCATTGCTGCGAAAGGTGGATATACTCTGTACTAGTGCCGACATTGTGCATGCTCTGTTGCCTGTGTCTATGTGCCTGTGGTTCTGTCAGTGTGATCATGTGATGTACCTGACCCCAGGAATGTGTCAATAAAGTTTCCCCTTCCTGGGACAATGAATTCACGGTGTTTTTATTTCAATTTCCAGGAGTGTATATATCAAGATAGACGACAAACAATGTCATATAGTGATTAGCCATATCAAGCGAGAACAAATTCCCTCTCGGTCATACCACTACACTTCATAACTGTATCAAGAAGAAGATTCCGTAACCTAAACGGCAGCAGATGTCCAGGGCTGTTAAAATGACAATTTTTGCTGGACCCAGGTTGTATAATCTGAGTTGACAAGTAGCATAAATAATAGTTGAAGGAGACCAAAAGAGTGTTACAATACAGTACAAACATGGACAAAGACAACAGTATGGAGATAGCTACACATTGTATGAAAGTCTCATTCACAGTGATTATTAATTTTATAAAAATCATTCATGCACTTGCAGCTTGTTTGATATTTCACTGTACACATATGGACCAAAAATTCACACAATTCAGAGCAATGATCAGTTAATGATTTCAGATTTCTAAAGTCAAGGCTATGTTTTTTACTTGTGGTGGTAGGCTGCTCTGTATCTTGGTTAAATGGTGCCATTGTTCATTGTTTGGACATGGAGTTTCCTATCTAATACAAAGTAAGTTGAAATGATTATAATGTAATAATAATCCTTTGAGTTATTTTCTCTTTGTCTTTTTTATGTGTTTTTTCTGTGTTTCTTCTGTCTGTTTGTATTTTGTCTTCATTGTTGTCCCGTGGTTGAAATTGTAAATTGTGTGAAGTAACGAGTTGAAATTACTTATCCTAAATAACTGTTATTTTCTTAGCAACTGGTCATGGACCCAGGTGCCAGGTGTTGCAGTACAACAAATAAAGGTGGAAAAAATTAATCCAGTACCTAATTTAGAGTCATGGCTCAAGAGGAGGAGGAATACAAGGTACTGTTGTTTAATGGGAAGAACTTTAGCAACTGAAAATTTAGGACTGAAATACTTCTATGTGAGCTGGAAGTGAGTTTTGTGTGAAAGAGATACATGGACATGGCTGAGACAGCTGTATAGTGTGCGTGGAAGCAAACTCTTCTGGGAGAGCTTGGCAAAACCAATAAGAAGTGTAAGTCTCAAGTAATCCAAAGAATTTCACAAAGTTGCTTGGAGTAGGCCTACACCAAAAATGAGAAATACATTAATTCAAACATTTGAGCTGAAAGGTGTGGCTTTTATTAAGAACGACCTTTAAAGTTTAATGCAAATGACAATAACTCTTGAAATTAATTTTTTGGAGTTTCGTAAGTTAATGGGTAATTTGAAAGATCGGATGATAATATTGGAGGAACTGATATAGTATGCGGTTTCTTACAAACAATTCCACCAGAATCCGAAGTAGTTGTTACTGCTCTGAATACCTTCTCAAGTGAGGAATTGGAACCGAATTTCTTAAAGGGTAGATTACTAGACAAAGAAGCAAAACTTAATAATTCTAAAGGTAACAACTGGACAGTAAATTAATTGCCATCGTCGACAGCATCTGACAGCAAGGTAAAAGGATGTATTCAGAGACAACCAAGTCTCAAGCTATGTATGATGCAGCCAAAGCTTTGTCTAAAAATAAGATTTTAGTTGATATTGTGGATGCTAGGAGTTGTCATTTTTTACTTTGTAATTCACTGTTGCTATATGAGTTCACATATTGTCATTTTGTTATATAGAGATAATGAGTGGAGGTTTGGACACTAGAAAATGTAGTGCCTAGTGGAGAAATCTAAATATTTCTGATGTATTCTTCTATTACAGTTCAATAGCAATGACAGCTATGGAGGCAGTCAGAAACATTCACGCCACATGTGGGAGGGGGATAATTCCATGAGACAGATCATGGCAAGAATGCGGTTTTCTCGTTTTAAGAAGGATCATTTTGACATAAGTGATTCAGCACATTCAGGAAGACAGTCGAAGTTTCATAAAGATTGTTTAAACACATTAACCCACAATAATCAATGTCAGCAAACTCGAGAACTGGCAAATGTTATTAACTGTGATCATTCTACCATCGTGCGACATTTGCATGCAATGGAGAAGGTTGAAAAACGTACCACATGCTCTAAGCCGAAAACACATAAATCAGCAGGTGAATGTATGTGCTTTTCTCATTGTTCGTGATCAATTTGCTTGAAAGCAACATTGACCATTCCTAACTTGTATCGTTATAGCCTTATAGGTGACAAGAAATGGTGTCTTTATCCTAAGATCATAAGGAAAAGAAAAGAATGGTTGCCACCAAACAAAGCAGCAACTCCCCATATAAAAGCCTGCATGCATCCATAATATTATGCATCTAGTTGAACAGTGATGGTGTGGTGTAGTACAGATTGCTTCCCTGAGATGTAACCATCACTGATGATATTTATTGTCAGTAACTGAGACATCTTGTGGACGCAATTCGAGGACAACGACCAGGCAGACTGCGAAAAGTGATCCTACTCCACGATAACGCCCGCGCCAATTCTGCTAGACTGACCAAAAACTTTATACTAGAGTTGGGTTGGGAGGTCATTCTGCACTCACCTTATTCAACTGATCTTGCACCCTCAGTTTTTCCTGCTCCCTATCGAACAAACTTCAAGCTAAGCTTTGCCGGATGCAAAAGGTTCTCCTACCATGGCTCGGCGAGTTCTTCACCTCAAAACCACTCAATGTCTACAGTCATGGAATCAAAAAGTTATCTCAGCATTGATAGACTGTTGTAAATAGTGAAGGAGAATAATTATGGATGAGTAGGGTGTGTATGTGTATCTGTTGTGTTTATCAAACGTACAGAGAAATCCAACAAACTTATGTATCAACCCAATATATGTGTTACAGACGTGGGAAACAATGCCATTATTGGGGAAAAATACAATGTTAGATTGCCAAAAACGCATAGAAGTATAGTTCTGCAAATTTAGCTATATCTCTCCAAAAAATAAACAGAAATGAAAATAATTTTTCTTTCTCAGCTGTTACTGGAAGTTTTCCAGGTGGCAAAGTGGATTGGTTTCTGGATTTGAGGGTAATAGGATATTTAGTTAATTAATCTGTTCTTTGATGGATGTGAATGAACTGGTGAATCAAATATGAATAAAGGTTGGAGAAATTTATGTTGAAAGCATAGTTTGTGGACTGGAATTTCGAATTAAAACTAAAAGGTGCTCTTCTAGTGTCAGGTTCACTAAATAATTGATTGTCAGTGCATAAACTATAAATGGCTGGCTGATGCTTGTTTTTAAAAATTCAGCGGGTTCAATTCAAAAGGGTGATAGCTATAGCTGCTGCTCACAGAAATGATTCAATCGTGTATACACACACACTAACAAGGGGAGTTCGGGGGTTGGGAAATGAAGTTAAGAGTGGGATGGCATGTGTTGGCAGCACTACCCCATAGAGTTACAATGCCCCAGCCATACGGCCAGATGGCTAGCCATTCACGAGAAAAACACTCCGAAACCTACAGTCCTACAGTATATAATACCCATGTGTCCGCTCACTGAACTGTATGGCATGGTGGTCGATACAATATTGGTAACAATTCTTGCTTCGTATTTCCAAAGTATGTATTTGCTGAAAATCAGGAGATTAAAAAGTGACAACGGTCATGAGTATATTTGCAAATTCAATTACGAAATGGAGTGGCAGAGCGACTAAATCATACTGTCATTGAAAAGGCTCATTGCACAATTCTTGGACGCGAAGTTTGAAAGCAATTTTCGTCAAAAGTTACTGGTAGATACTTTTATCATTAACCGTAGTTATACTTCAGTTTTAGATGCACAAATTCTAGAAACGCTATCGGCTGGAAGAAAGCCAAATTTGAACAAATATGACTTTGGGTGTGTTGCATAGTGGCACATTCCAAGGAAAGTATTGAAAAGGAACTAGCCCTTTAAAATGTTTCGTGACTGGAAACTGTCTAATTAGCCACAGAATATAGTGCGCCAAGCAACACAAAGTTGTATTTTGGAGAGATGTAATTTTTGAAAAAGATAAGTTTCTATTTGAAGGTGAAAGCAATGATGATTTGATCTTGAAGAAGACCATTCAAGTGAACAATGTAATTCAGAACATTCTTCAGTTTCCTCAAAGTTAGTTCTGTTTTGAAGTCCTTGATTTTGTGCAAACTGTTGAAGGGAACTCAAGGCCCACAATGTCAGAAGAAGTGGAAGCCAGCAGAAACTTTGCGGAAAAGCAATAGAATAACAAGAAAATTATGTTTTTCAAGGATTATGCAGTGTTTCCCTTGAATGCAAAAACATTCGTGGGAAAACTTACCTCAGAAGTCTGAAGACGTTCAGGTTAGGCATCATGAAGAAGAAGTAGAAGAAGAATGGAAAAAAAAGCAATAAAGGAAAAACTGGGCTCTCAGTCATCTAATGGAACTTTGACTTATGCACCACTTACAGCAAATAAAAGTATCACTGACAGTAAGAGGATGTTCAAAGTAAAAATAGACATGTCTGGAAATATTGAAAGAGATATGACTATACTCCACTTGCTCAATTCACAACACTAAGAATGCTCCTTAGTGTGGTGAAGGAACATAATTCATTTATGGAACAAACAGATGTACAAAATTGATTCCTGCATTGAGACCTGGTGTAAAGATTAAGAAAAGTCTTGTATGCAAACTAAAAAAAAACTTTTGACAGTTTTATGAAGGAAATGACAGCTATGACCAGACGAACTGCATCACTTAACTATTTTAGTAGACAGTAAAGTAAACCAACAGAATTAGAGTAGAAATTTTTGAAATGAATTCTTTGATATATTAAAGGGACACTTGATGTTGGTCTGTGTTACAAAAAAGGAAATTTTAAATGGTATTACTGCTATGTTGATTCTGACTGTGTTATGTTGTAGATCTTCTGTCTTCTTCACTTTCTTATAGTTTCTTGTGACAAGGAGACAGATGAGTTTCACTAGGAAATAGAAGCAGAATATCCAGCTTCGGCGACAGCTATGACAGACACCCCATGGCTTAAGCATCTTCTTGAAGAATCTGTCAATTATGGAAATGGGAACATAGATGACTGAAGCATGTGGATGTGAAATCCGTTCTACACAAGAGCTGTACAACAAAGGCCATCTGAATGTTCAATACATTAGCTCCGAGGAACAAATGGCACATATTTTACCAAAATTAGCTAAGAGTGCACGTTTCAATAGACTGTGTCAAAAGCTGGGGATAGTGAATTTTATGGGCAATTTAGGAAATTATTAAATTGATTGGGGGGGGGGGGGGTGTTGAAGTAATGACAATTTGATAATTATACTTTTCTAACTTCCAGAATTCTGGAAGGCATTGTAATGCCTAAAGAATTTCGGAGTAAATTCTAGAGACCCTCGTATTTCCACCGTCTTGAACACGCGTTATTTTAGAGATGAGTAGATCTGTGTCTACTGCACCACAGTTATGTGTGTGCAGGACGGACGTGTATGGGACGGATGATCGGCGTGGGCAGGTAGTCACCTGGAGTTACACGTCCAGCTCAAGGAATAAACGCGCCGTACTCCGTGCGACGTGAAACATTACTGTGTGAACATTTGAATGTTGTTGAAAGAAGAGAAGGGACAATTACGAATGTAAGAGAAAGAATCAATAAGTAAGGTCCAGACAGTTGTCTTGTTAAACTTTGTGAGATTTGTAGACTGTATTTATGGAAAAATGAATGTGATAGTTTTCATACAACTAAAACATTTTTTGTAAGCTTGCAACCTTCCGGTCTGTAAGAAACTGTTGTGTGTGATGAAAATACAGTGAGATTGAGTTTTAAAATAACTCCGTACACTCAAGAATATTTTAAAGTATAAAAAATTTCCTCCATGTAGCATCCTATATTCAGAGAAGAAGTCGTGCAGGACATCACAGGTGGCTATCCTGAAAAGATGATCAGCGAAGCAACTCCAAGTAAGTTTGATAGCCAAGAGGGAGTGTGAGTCTTGCACACCAGTACCACACTGACACCCTTAATCACCAGAAACCACCAGAGCATGTCAGAAAAAACAGTATGGTTTACCAAATTATGCAATAAATTGCAGAGAACTGTCAAAGTAGAAATATTAATTTGTTTTACTTCATTACTATGCACCAATTAATGCAAAGTAATGTCGGAGGCAGCCACTTCCAGGTACATTGGAAATGTGAGATGGTCTATGGACAGCTGATTCTAAGTGAGAAATGACAACCATGGCAGACAAAGCCTTGAATTCAAATTTGTGTCCTAAGCTAACCACAACCCCATGATGTGAAATGCATCAGAGAGAATAGCAATCAACAATCAGTGCAGATTTAAAAATCGCACTTGCTTTGTTTATGGTGGTTAAAGCTAACCTCTATGAAGCAACTCGAGACGGACACACACACATTAACAATTATTTCCACATTATAGGTGACACAGGCAGATTCCAGGAGAAAAAAAAATGACAGAAAGAAAAATAAGGGTAAATAAAACAAACAATAATATCAAAAATTACATGTAAACGAATTAATTGAATAAAAATAATAATCACATTCTTTTGATCGGATTTATAAATTGTAAAAAAGTTTCATTTGTCGTTTTTTGATCCAACAACCTTCTACATCATGTTTATATGATAACCATTGCGCTAGGCCCCAACACAGGTATGTAGCTGGTGCATTAGTTTGTATACTTTTTCTATAGGTTTAATAAACATAACAGAGACTTCAGCGTACAATAATATATCATCCTTCAGTGCTTACAATGGACAGCAAACATTGGGGAAATTTTCGATCCTGCAAAATGTAAATGGCATGGTTTTCTGGGGAAGAATTCATTGAGTCATCTTCAGAACACTTTCTTAATCCGAGAGGGAAGTTCCATGAAAGTTATTTGATAGAGAGTGGAAAAGGCTCAAATCTGAGGCACAAGATCAGGTGAATAAGGTGGGTGTGACATGACTTCCCAACCCAACTTTTGCTACACTGACAAAAAAATACTGTACGGAATGCAGGCAGGCTCTTTCATGGATCAGTATTGCTTCACGTGGACTTCCTGGTTGCTGTTCTTAGACTGTATATGCAAGACATCTTTTCTGTTGACAGAAAATGTCAGCAACGACAGTTACATCTTGCGGAAGCAATTCATAATATACCCCACCATCGTCGTCCCACTAGATGCATAACATTATCTTTTGTGAAAGCATGCTGCTTTTTGTATGGGATGTTGCTCCTTTGTTTGGCCTCAACCAATCCTTTCCTTTCCTTATGTTAGAATACAGACACAATTTTTCATCACCAGGATAGTGCTGCACTAGTGTCAGTCTAGTCCAGGGTAAGGGAAATTTTTTCGAAATTCAATGAAGGCGCTGTTGGGGGATGAAATCTGGGGCCGCTGGCAGAGTCCCGTAATGGACGACAGCCAGCAGGCCAGGCAAGGTAAACATGGCATCTGCCGGCGCAGAGCTGCGACAGCGGTATTGCATGCATGATTTGTTTTGAGTGGAGCAACAACAAGGTAGGAAACTGCAGCGTTGCTCTTAGTTAGTGGATGTATGAGGTGGGGCACTAGGCCAGAGCCAGGAGTGGATATTTGTAAATGGCTGACCTGTAGGAATTTATCCCTACAATTGTTCCTGTCTCTCTCTGACACTATGTCAGAAGCAAGGGAGAAACCAATATAAATAGATGGGCAAGTTTAGCTTGACAGGGTCTGCCAGGTCAGTGGAGCGTCGGGACAGACCTGTGCTGCTCTATGCTTATAGTGGCCAGTCTGGCAGCAATATTATAAGCATTCTGTATAAATTTGTACTTTGTTTCTATGTTGTTGCTCGGGATATATTCTGCATAGGGGGACACAACGCCAGGGGAGGGTGGAATGGCATCCTTCCACTTGGAGATAGCACGGTCTGCCTGAAGTGAGAGAGGTCTGCAGCAGGTCCAGGAGGGACTCAGTTCCACTCTAGTGTAGTGGCCAAGTTTGCTTCCCACCTGGCATACTGGGTCCGGGCGAGGCGTACCCTGAGGGTAGCAGAGCAGCGCTACGACAGCGCCAGAGATGGCAGTGGGTGTTGCCATCCGGCGAGCACCATTAGCGGAAAATTTCAGCACAGAATCCAGGTGCGCGTGGGTTTGAGTCATGTCACGTGTTGGGAGCAGTGGTGGCCTGAGGGCTACGGGTGACCAGTACATCCACCTTCATCCCTTGGTCAGACAGAGCAGGCCTAATGGGGTGGAGAAAGTCGCAAGGCACTACGCATCGCTGGGTGGTGACCGGGAGAGCGGCGGCCAAGTTCCGTTGGCAGGCAGCCTTGATAACAACAGCAGCGGCATCGGCATACCAGGAGTCTGCAGACCCGGCTGGACTTGCAGGACATCGGGCGGGCAGCACGCTGACACTACGCTTCACCATCAAATACTGTAAATTAGCTGAATAAAGCAATGTTACTGAATACCACTGTATCACTCTGCACTGCCTCTCAAAATTCTTGAACTTGCTCGCTCTCCTGACGAAATACGGTGTGGTGGGTCCCAGCTTCAGGTCTGCCATGTGGAGTCCCGGGTTTGACCCCTAACCCCACAACAATTGTAATGTTCAGTATTTCATGAGCCACTTGATGATGAGCAAATAGAGATAGATATGACCACCAAATGATTTTCGCTGTTTTCACTTCGGACATGCGGTACTCATACACCTCATTTTGTAACCTTTCTGTTGCATGCAAAATTTGCACAGTGGTGGAATGATCATGATCATCAATGACCCAGATCTTGAATACACTGGCATGTATCACTGTGGATTAATCTTTCCATGATCTTCAGGAAGGCCTTCGCATTTTTATGAACTTAGTGGGTCACTAATGTGAAAATGGTCCTCCTTTAAACGAGAAAACCATATTCTTGCTGTGCTCTGATGAATAGCATTATCCCCACATATGGTGCAGATGTTTCTGGCTGCCTTCACTGCTGTCACCCCTCTACTGAACTCAAGAAGACAATGTTCAGATTATTCCATTTGGCACTCCACTTTCTAGTGTCCACAGCTCCACTCACTATCTCCAAATGGCAAAATGTAAACTGAGATAGCAACAGTGAACTACAAATTAAAATGGCAATTGATAAAGAAACCCGTAGCAACATGCAAAACGAAAATGCTAGTAACTTGTGTGTGAACCTTATACGTGTCAAAGTGTATGAAAAAGCTGATAGTTATACATATGTTACATAATTGGGCATAAAGTGTTTGACACACAATAAATAAAGGTTTTGAGTTTGATAATTTAATGTTTTTTTCAATTGGGATTAACAAAAAGATAGATGTGTTCTCAGTGGAAAGTGAAAAGCTGCTGTATCACATATATACCTAGTATATGACAAAGTAGTTGAGAGGAAAAGTAACAAATTAAAGGAAACTTCTGTATTCTCAGTACTACTTCATGATTTCAAAATGAGTGGTGCACAACTCTATTGATAAGAACAAACTGGATAACAACATTTCCTTGTGTAACAGTAAATGAGGTCTTAATGAACAGTCTGTAGTTAATCTTAAGTTTGTATCAGAGAAAGCACATTATTAAATGTTAATATAACATAGAGGGAAGGTATGACTCAGTGAAAGACACAGTAAGAATGACAGAATGGAAAGTAGTAGGAAACCCATGTATCAAGTAAAACTTAAATATGCTATGTAGACACTTTTGACACAGAAAGAGATATAGTTTCAATTTTTAAGTTCAGTGAACCCAGTTTTATGTATGGAAGTGAGGGGGACATAGACGGACCCATAGGAGGGATGGTGTTACCTGGGGTCAGGCGGATACATAGAGGAAATTACCTAAACTATTTTTGAATGGAGGTATAAAAGAAGGGACAATATCATCTCAAAAATAATATATGTACACAGTGTCTGTCCAAAAATTGAGTTGTAAATGTTGGTGCTACAAATATTTTAAGCTGCAATGTGATGTTGTGTCACAATAATTACATAGTCTCCAAAATAGTCAAAAGTAAAGAGACTTAGCTGGAAAATGACAAGTCAACCTGTACAGAGACACCATTTAATATTTGTCACAAATCAGATTTGAAAGTAACGTAGTGCAGTACAGAACCCAGCATCAGCATGTGACTCCCTATGGTAAAGAACAGTTAAACTATTTCCACCAAAACATGGTTATAAACTATGTCCTTACGAATTAATTACATACTATTACCCTTAACTGGAAATGTTATAAGTGTGATCAATCTTAACAAGAACTTGAAATGCATTTATTATCTCTCACGCCGAGGAACGACATTCGTAATTGTTAAAAACATATTTTAAGTAATCAGTAAGTGTGCGCCAACCAACCGTGTGTGCCCTTTGTCGTGTATGTATAGATTTGTGAAAAGTGGAGTTAACTCATTAAGATCAGCAAGGCACAGCAGTGCTTGTGCTTCCACCCTGCTGTGGAGGTCCACCTGTGGGTTGAAGTCATGGCTTGGCAGTGTCTTTGAACTCGTGGAGAAAATGGACACTGGCGACAATGATCCAGAAACTTTTCTGTCACAGCAAGATTGAATGACAGCTCCTGTTATGAGCCTGGCCACACCTACATACATATTCCACCAGCAGCTGTAGTGTGCGTGTACCCTGTACCACTACTAGTCATTCCCTTTCCTCTTCCACTCGCATAAGGAGTGAGGGAGAAATGAATATCTATATGCGTCTGTGTAAGCCCCAGTATCTTATAGCTTATCTTTATAATTCATATGCAAAATGTATGCTGCTGGCAGTAGAATTATTCTGCAATCGGCTTTAGATGACAGTTCTCTAAATTTCTCTATACATTGTTCCTCAAAAAGAATAATGCTTTCTCTCCAGGGATTCCCATACGAGTTCCCAAAGCATCTATGTACAACTTATATGGCATTTGAAAATACCGTTAACACATCCTTCTCTCTCTCTCTCTCTCTCTCTCTCTCTCTCCCTCCCTCTCTCTCTCTCTCTCTCTCTCCTCTCTCTCTCTCTCTCTCCTCTCTCTCCTCTCTCTCTCTCTCTCTCCTCTCTCCTCTCTCTCTCTCTCTCTCTCTCTCACACACACACACAACCATAAATGTTGTCTAAATCATTTTGTATCACAGCATCATCTGCAAACAACCGCAGATTATTCCCCGCCCTGCCTGCCAAATCATTATGTTTACAGAAAACACTTCCCTAGGGGCATTCCTGACAATACCATTGTTTCCGTTGAACACTCGTCTCATTAGAGGAGTTTGTTAAGAGTGGTCACATTACTTTATCGTGAGTCTGAGTAGATATGTGCTTTCTTACGGTCCTCAATCATCTGCAAACAGAAATAAAATTACATGGCCAGAAGTATTGGAACTGCACAGCAGGTCCACTGCATCAAGAAAGTACAAAGTGCAGCAGCAAATTTAAAGATCTATTCACAGCAAATGAGAGACAAGAGTGTTACTATGGAACGGTGGGTTTCCTACGGATTTCCATGAATACTACTACAGATTGTTGAATGGAGATGAGGATCGTGCGCTGCCTATACCAGACATAACTACAGACAGATGACAAACCAAAGATTCTGTGTGAGAGCTCCCACAGTTGTTTCTATAGGTATTTTGAAGCAATAAATTGCAATGGGCACCAGTATATTTGATTTACCTGTGGCACCAATCTGAAAAATCCAATAAATATTTCTCACTGTGGAACAATGAATGGTAAATGGTTATCAATCTCATACCCTAATATTTGTGTTTTGGAACAGATGAGACAGTATGCCATGCACTTGTGACCACCCACTTTCTGGGAGAGCACTGTGAAAGCATCATTAAGAATGGGAGGTTAAACCCTAGTATACCTTTCTGTTTACATCATTAGGCCTTCACAGTTTTCCTGTGGATGGCATGGAATAGACTGCAAGTTCCTCTTTTTCAGTTTGCAAAAGCCACAAGATTTTACATACCACTTAAAATTTGGAAAATGGTGCCTTAACATGATAAAGAGTCACTCCCTAAACGAATGTGATAATTAGCGTACCCTAAATATGAGTGTAAATTTATTTACCACAAGAGGGCTTATTTATTGCGTCCGAGTGTTACTTAGGAGTAACAATTGTTTCTACACAATCAGAACAAGATTATGAAATTTTTAGATATGTTTTTCAGATTTACTTGCCCCTTAAGGTTTTAGGGAGAAATCAAGCTTTCAACAGCTTCTCTGTTATTGACAGGACCTGCCTGTTGAACCGCACACTGTCATCCTCTGTATGTAAAAAACTGTCACAGTGTTACTGGCAGAGCTAACTCTCTTAACTGAGTATGGAAGAAGCTCCCAAATGCTCAAGCTATCTGTGCACCCTCATGTGGGAATAGGAGAAAATTATCCCATAATGCTGTCACAAAAGAAATTTTGATTATTGGAAAATTCTGTTCTAATGTAGTGTATAACCACTCAAATACAACCATTTCAGTGTTGTGTATTTGATAACAGCACTTGCCACCATTATCTTTCTTCACAATTCCAAATTTTATGGACAACAACGTTGCAAGAGTTTGTTTTACATCTTGAGGTTGCTTCCTGACTACCACATCAAATTAATAAACACTGCCAGAGGTGAAATAAGTTATATGTGAGATATCCTTAGGGAGATGAATTAAAATACCTATACATGTCAAACATATTTTTATTTCTTTCTGGATGAAGGCGTAGCCGCTTACACTATAATTCAACAACATTGTTAACATCCACTTTCCGCAGCAGGCAATAAAGATATAAAAATAGATGATGTATATAAATCAAGAATTTGCTTTTATAAGAGATCAGTAACAAAATAATGGTAAGTGGCCATAAAAGTGTAAATCAGCATCAACTTATTACAATGACTTACAAAACACTGCGAGTGACAGTAGGGGATAACTTTAATAATGTATTTCAGGATAGTTAGTAATATTCTTTAATGTTCAGAACATACTAACAGTGAAACATCATACTAAACTTAAATAACATATTAAACACAAACAACTTTTTTTTACAATTATAGCTTTGAAAACTAAATTACAAACAAGTGTTAGGCAATGCTATACATAAATTCGAGGTAAAAAAGGCTATAGTGACAAGGATTCAGATGAGGCATTAAATAAATGATACACTGGTGTACTTAACATCGAAATTAATACAGAATTCCATCAAATGAACAATTCAATCATATCATTTAATTTTGCTTTATTGTTGCAGCAACATATGTGTACACCAAAAATTGATTGAATAAGGCAGAAATTTGTATTAAGCAGTCTTGCTTCAGGTGGTAATGCAGTCATCATTGCACTGATTAACAATCAACTCATCTAACACAATAAATAAATAATTACAAATTTACTGTCCAGTGAATAGACTATTATAATTGTTGTTCATGTCATCGACATTGTTATCATTGCCATTAATACTGTTCACTCTGCTGTGTGTTATTTATATAATGTTATAACTTAACTGGGTCAAAGAGCACTTCGTGACACATTCAATGCTGTAGAATTAAATACTCTGAAACCCTTGATGGATGTTCTCAAAAAGAAGTACATGCCACATATGCACAGCCTTTATTGCCACTACTTTAGAGGCAGTCTTGGATAAGGTAGTGGTAAGCTGTCAAGTTACAGTTCACAGTGCCGCAAACGTATGTTGGCTACCCATGTCTTGTGCTGCATAAGAAGGGCTTTGATGCACATACAGATTCATATCCATATAAAATTTGAGAACTGTTGTTCATGGGTGGAGTGAGGATGGGTCTGTGTAGGACCAATTTTCTCTTGGAAAGGAAACTGTAGCCTCTTCACAAGTGTCATGTTACCCACTGCACCTGCACAGGGAGGTACAAAGAACAGGGTGTGGTAGATAGCATGATAGCAGTACAGATTGATCCAGGAGTCTAAGAAATATGGAATGTCCAATACAGCTATGAACAGAGTGTAATCCTGGTGGCTGCACACCTATCAAGAGAAATTCTTGCACCCCAGAGATGGTCATCCACTCAAGAATGTTTTCATCTCCACGCCAGTCCCATTGTAGCACTAGTCCCATCGTCACATCAGCCCCATCGTAGCACTAGTTATGCTGTTACATCCAGAAACATCATAGAAATGACGTTTCTGATGGTCACAGAATGTCATCACCTCTGATAGTATTGTTAACATGCGAATACAGAGCTCATTTGTTTTACACAAAAGTAGTATTGTTTTGACTTGTCCCATATGATGCATACAAATATAAAGTAACCAAGCAAAACTGAAGCTAACACAGCTAACATTTACAGCATTAAGTACCAGGTACCAGCAAGGCATCTTTACACTCAAAAATGCCTGCAGAAATCAGTGTACAGTAAGAAAGGAAAGAATGTCTTTAAGCATTAATCTGATTGTTACTAAGTTTACATTTAATTTTTGAATATTTTAAGATAATTGTGCATAAACTATTTTAATTATTATCATAAATTATAACTGTCTGTTGGGAATTCTGTTGACCCAAACTTAAGTTTCCTAGCGAACAATAAACATTTACATACATAATGTATAAACAGGTTACTATATAACATGAATAAAAGTACTTACGTAACTAGAAACATTCTAGATTAAGGAATAATCATTATGTCAACATGACAAATTACTATCAAACAGTTACAACTTTTACAAGCAGCGCAACGGCAGATTTCTGTAGTGATGTTTGCTACATACAGAATGTAAACATCAAAGGTAATTATAAGTCTAAGGTAGAAGATCAATTTTCAACATTTGTTAAATACAACTTCAGTTATAGCTGAGCAGTCTAAATCTGCACATAGTGCAAACTTCACATCATCCCCTGTAAGTCATTCATTTTACATTATTGTTTGCACAACATACTAATATGTAGCATCTCTGTCCCAAATAATCCCACCACAAACCTCATAGTTTGGGCAATTACATAATATCAGACTGAATAACAATATTTTTGGCTTATACAGAACAAAGCAGTTATCTCACAAACAGCAGTATTCACATGATCTGAGTAAATGTCAGTTTTGTCCGACTCATGTTTCAAGATAAACAAAACAGCAGCCAGTATTTTCTACAAAGGAATAAAACTGCACCATAAATTTTTTGTATGAATTAATACCCTGATATTAAAAAAAATGAAGCATACCTCTCAAATAGTTAATACTAAAATGTCCATGATTATTTATGTAACATCAAGCAGGCATTGAAAAAATTATTATTATTTATTTAGAAATAATGTGAAATTCTGCACGCAGTGTCTGTGATGTATAATTTCCATACTTAATACAATTTTGTCATCTTAACATTGTTGTGAGCTAATGACTCTGCTTTTTCAAATGGGCTAAAGAGACAACACAAAGAATGCAAGGGGATGCTAAAAGTATTGTCAAGGTACTTAAGACAGCTGAAAGGCAGTGCCCAAACTACAAATATTCGCTCACCCAGTGTGTAGTTATGCGACACAAACTGTATTTTTTTTTACGTAAATTGTAAAATTGTTTGGCAATATGTATAAAAAATTGTACAAAACACTTCAAAATTAACAGCAGATCATCATCATCTACAACTGTAAAAGATGTTATTGCTGTATGTATGGATTAGTTAATTAAAAAACTCTTTCCTCTTTCAATTAACATGACATATGTAATATTTCATAAACATTGTATGGTTGAATAAAGTAACTTACTAATATTTTCTGCACAATTTCGACTTTAAGCCCATAGATGCACACTAAATGCTGCAACATAACATAGTACATAAAACCAAAAGCATTGGGCTGGGTCTCTAAAAACTGAGGAATACACAGTACTGATTGTAACAATTGCATCAGGTTTTATCTTGGCCTGACTGGCAGCAACTTCAAGATATCATAAATACAAGGATGCTTTTAGACTAAAAACATTTAAGTAAATCTGCAACTGCCACTCACATGCCTCAATATAGATACAGAATTTCAAACACTAAAGGTAATCTACAAACAAAATATACAACTAACTTATGGAGGAAAATGGGCATCTTAAAATAACTAGAAATATGCATTCACACCTTCAATTCACCTCAGCAAATTCTAAATGAGCAACTACAGCTGGCTAACAAACAATCCTGAAAATGTTCATTGCACTTTTCACACAAATTAAACATGATTGGTCTGTGTTAGGACTCTGAACAAGGGTATCCTTATTCCACTAGCTGCCCAACTTAACATCAATTGAAGAATATTGTCAGGGACCAAAATCAAAACACATGCCATTGCTTCTTGAGAGTAGCCTGATAAATCTTCTTGTTAATTTCTCCTATGACATGCTACAATTAGGGTTCCTCACCTGTAAGAAGTGCACTTTTCTGGACAAAGCATTTTTCTGTTATTTAGATTTGCATCGTCCACACATTCTTTACTTAACATACAGTAGATGAGATGTTTCCTTGTTGAGAAATGAGTGATATCTTTGGTCAGTGGATAGACTTTTCACTGTAAGCAAAATCATTACATGTGAAGTACTTGTCAAAGGCTGCAACTGATGAAAAATACTGTGAAGTGTGTGCACAACACAGTGGATTGTTTAGAAGAAGTGCATTGTCTATCATTCTTAACTCTTCGTGTGTCATGCTGAAAATGCTTAAGGACCAAAGAAAGCCTAAATGATACCGACAAAACAAATCGAGGGTATGTAAGTATTTCATTTTATATTTTATCAAATACATGTATATTAGCACATTGTTGCAATTACTTACAAAAAGTAAGTAAATAAAATAAAAACCTGTAGACAGCCATAATAGCTTGAGACTGGTAATTGCATTTAAATTAATACTCTTAGAAGTACTCATGGTTGGTTGCATTCTTAATCAACATTTGTTCACAGCTGTTGAGTTCAGAAAGATCCAGAATGGATAAAAGACCATTAAAATTATGTGCTAAGCTGACAACAGCCAATGATCCAACATTACATATTTATAAAAGCATTTCAACCCTCAGAGAAGTTGTGAAGTGAAATTATCTATAAAACATGATAAACTGAACTGTACATTTAACTATGTGGGCCCGAATAGTATGGAAACAAATGTGTACCCAGTAACTCAGATCCATAAGGGAATGCATCACATATCCTGTGACTATCTACATACTGCAAATAATAATGGTGTACAGGCATTTTTCCGTGTTATAAAAAGTTTTTACATCTATTTATCATGTTTTATGTTATTTAATTACAGGAGAATTGAAAATAACTCTGTGGGCAGCTACTGACAGGTTATGTATAAAGAGTTGCATGCTGAACTGATTACAAAAAATGCAATATTAAATACTTTTTATTGTATGCAGGCCTGCAAGGTACTGCAAGTGCTTGATGTGGATCAACTCAGTTTCATATAAGCATCATTTCATTATACTGGAAGACAAAAACATCGGGACAGTGGAAGTTTTATAAAACTAAACAAAACAAACCGGGACCAGAAATGAGAAAAATCAGTAAAAAGTAGTAAATGGTATTATGATGATGAAACTTTCCAAAATCTTACTAATGTTAACAGTTTAATTCCATTACCCACAGACATTCTTGAATTCATTCACAAATTACTGTAACTATTGTCACTGATAAGCTTATTAAGCAAACAACTTCATTGACATGAATGTTCATAAATATCCTGAAGCTTGTTAGCAAGAAAAACAGATATAAAAGACTGAAGGTGACACTGTCAAAAGGGTGCAACAGTAAAGAACTGACTTATTTGTAACTACAGATTCTTTAATTTTTTGTATTTTCATTAAAAACTCCACTAGCTTGTTCCCCTATCCAGGCGTTTTGCTATTTCATACTTCAAATATCTCTATCTGTGCTTACAAACATATCAATTCTTTACGATTGCATCGTTTTGACAACTTCAGTTTCAGTTCTTTATATCCATTTTTCCCATGGATAATAAGCTTCAGGGCTACTCAAAATTCATGCAGGTTCAAGATCCGTGCCAACATAGTTGAGGGCAAAAACTAGTGGATATTAAGAGAAGAATTGGAATGCCCAAGCCTCCAGAAATAAGAGTAAATTATTTACAGACAGACACCTTAGTATACAAAGAAGGACAGTGACTTGGATCATTTTAATTATAGTTGCCAGGAATGGACTTTGTAGAAACAGGAAAAAATATACAGAAGCATTAGGAATGTGAAGTTGCAGAAAATCTGCTACAACATCCTGGGCCGGAAGAAGATAATTTTTCCATTTGGTTGCAGTTGCTGCTCACTGTTAACCCATTGTGATACAGATTTTCTGGACACACAACTTGGTGTTTTTTCAGGCTTTTCACTTTAAATATGTTTTTAGTGACACTTTTACATTTAATTACGTCTCTAATAGTTTTACGTCTCTATATCATGCTAATTTTCTTTCAGCCCAAGATGTTCATAAACACTGCCCAGCTAAGAAATTGAAATTCACAGAAAGAAAAGAAATGCCATGGGTTCAGATGGTATGTGATGTTACTTTAGTGATTACAAAATTGAGTCAGATTTACAAAGAACTTGGCAGTATGAGCTCACTTATCAATATGACATGCACCCAATTGCCCTTCTTGCATACACTTGTTTGTTTGGGAGGGTGTCATAAGGCCACTAGATTCCTTCCTCAGGCAAGCTAGCCTCAAACAGTTGTAATGGTCCACAATATTCTGGATACTGACACTGGGGCAGAGTTTTTGTCCAAGCTCGTGCCACATATGCTCTGCAGGGAACATATCTAAGGATATTGCTGACTATGGGAGCAGCTTATAACATGCATACAATTGATACATACACATGCCACTGTGTGGATGAGCACTGTTGTGTTGGAAATAACATCAGAATACTGTCATACAAGATGTAACACGAGGATTATCTACATCTGAAAGGTTGTTGTTCCGTCACAGTTCCCTCAATCACTATCAACTGCAACCTACAGTCATAACCATTTTCTGGCCATACTGTGCCTTTCCAAAACACTGGAAGAATGGAATGTCCCCAAAGCTTCCGCCACACGTGCTGACAGTGGTCATCGGGGATAGTGCAGAACCGTGATTCAACACTCAACTCTCAACTGCTTCAATCCTGTATATGAACATGAGGATTTATAGCACAGCAGAAAGGCATTTTGAAGTACATTACTTGACACACATTTCCTCAGACAGGTCGTATAATAATTTAAGTTAAATAGTGAAAACAGTTGGAGACTGTGGCTGAAATTCATGACATTCTAGTTCAATCCCAAGGAAACATGTACGCCAGGATAGTGCTGTTTCCTCTAAATACACGAGCTACAACAAAAAACTTTGTCGATGACTAATATTCAGTGTTTTATCAAGAATGAAAACACATGTTACGTGAAGGATAGACAATACTGCGAAGCTACTCACACCACGAGCTTTAACCCACCTCCTACTCCTCCTTTCACCAGGTACACTTCAGGAGACAAGCACACATTTACACAACATAGGCTTTCACAGCGACTGTTCACATTAGTCAAAACTTCTGGACTGGCTTGTGGGAGGACGGCACGGTTGATGAATAAAATTATTTCTGACATTTCATCTCCAACTGAGGTAGACATCTTAGGATTGGTTGGTTTGTGGGGGTTAAAGAGACTAGACTGCTACGGTCATCGGTCCCTTTTTTCTAATACTAAAAACACCCACAGAGAATAAGAACAATCAACAAACGAGAGGACAGATGACACAGAACGAGAGAAACTGAGACAAAGACCAGACAAGACGAACTAAAATCGCACGGAGTGTGACGGTGGGTGGCCGACCATAGAAACAGAAAAGGAAAAGCCAACCACCGAGAAACACATTAAAAAAAGCAGACTAAAATCGTAGCCCATAGGCCAGAATCAACACAAAAACACACACATTTACATTAAGCGATAAAATCCCCCTGCCCGAATAAAACGCAAAACTAAGTCCGCTATGGAACAGTCATCAGTTAAAAGCGCAGAGAGCATTTCAGCCAGCGCAAAAGTCTGCCTGAGCACAGTTAAAAGGGCGCACTCCAACAGAATATGGACCACTGTCAAGGACACCCCACAACGACAAAGAGGTAAATCCTCACGACACAGGAAATAACTGGGCATCAGTCAGGTGTGGCCAATGCGGAGACAGCAAAGGATGACTGAGTCCCTGCGGTGGATCGCATGGATGACCACCACAAAGTCATCGTCTCCTCGTTATGACGGAGATTGTTTGGCATGGGCAGGTTGCGCCAATCACTGTCCCATAAATCTAAAACTTTGTGGCGTAATAGTGCCCGCAAATCAGTCGCCGGGAGGCTAATCTCCAGAGATGCTTTACTGGTGGTCTCTTTCACCAGGCAGTCAACAGTTTCATTGCAAGGTATCCCAAAATGGCTGGGTTTCAAACAAAGACAACAGATCTGCCGCAACGGGCAAGATTATGCAGGGACAACTGGATAGGAATCACCAGACGAGAACGAGGGAAACACAGGTCGAGAGCTGGTAATCCGCTCGGGTAATCACAACACATAATGAAGGACTCACCTGAGCAGGAGCGGAGATACTCTAGAGCTCGAAAGATGGTGACCACGTCAGCAGTGTAAAAGCTGAGCCAACCGGCAATGAAAGTTGTTCACAATGGTCCCCTAGAGTTAGGGCATAAAAGACACGACCAGCAACCATCGAACCGTCAGTGTTGACAATGCCAGAGCCGTGATACGTGGCAAAGATGGAATAACAGTGGTGGCGCAAGGCCTCCGGAGGGACTGAGCCTTTCGGGCACTGTGCCAATTACAGCCGAAGGCAAGGGCGAGGCACACACCACGGCAGCATACACTATGTGGTATGATTAGTACACAGACACAATCATTACATTTCATCCATTACCTGATGTGAATTATTTCTGAGGGAAGCTGCAGAAAGCTAATCCCTCAATTGAATCCTTTGTTTGGTATGATTAGTACAGAGACACAATCATTACATTTCTTTTATGGATTTTATTTGTTGGTATGGTTACTCCAAAGCCTAAATCATTGCATTTCATCCATTACCCTATGTATGGTTACTACAATCATTACATTTCATCCATTACCTGATGTGACATATTTCTGAGGGAAGCTACAGAAAGCTCCTCCCTCATTTGGTTTGTTTGTTGGTATGGTTCCTACAAAATCAGAATCATGGCATTTCATCTATCACCCTATGTGAAATATTTCTGAGAAAAGCTACTGAAAGGTCCTCACTCATTGGCGTTTGTTTGTAGGTATGGTTACTACAAAGCCAGAATCATCGCATTTCATCTATTACAATATGTTATGTATTTAAGAGAGAAGGTGCAGAAAGCTCCTCCCTCACTTTCATCTGATTGTTGGTATGATTAGTACACAAACACAATCTTTACATTTCATCCATTAAATGATGTGAAGTATCTCTGAGGGAAGCAGCAGAAAGCTCCTGCCTCACTTGCATCTGTTTGTTGGTATGATTAGTACGCATACACAAACATTGCATTTCATCCATTACCTTATGTGAACTACTTCTGAGGGAAGCTAATGGAAGCTCTTCCCTCATTTGCGTTTGATTGTTGGTATGGTTACTACAAAGATAGAATCATTGCATTTAATCTATTACCCTATGTGAAATATTTCTCAGAAAAGGTACAGAAAGCTCCCCCCTCATTTGTGTTTGTTTGTTGGTATGGTTACTACAAAGCACGAATAATTGCATTTCAGCTATTGTCCTATGTGAAGTATTTCCGAAAGAAGCTGCAAAAAGCTCCTCCCTCACTTGCATCTGTTTGTTGGTATGATTAGTACACAGACACAATCATTACATTTCATCCATTACCTGATGTGGAGTATTTCTGAGGGAAGATGTAGAAAGCTCCTCATTCACTTGCATCTGTTTGTTGGTATGGTCACTACAAGCCAGAAACATCGCATTTCGTCTATTACACAATGTGAAGAATTTCTGAGAGAAACTACAGAAAGCTCCTCCTTCATTTGTGTTTGTTTGTTTGTATGGTTACTACAAAGCCAGAATCATCGCATTTATTATACTACATATGTGATGTATTTCTGAGAGAAGCTGCAGAAAGCTCCTCCCTCACTTGCATCTGTTTGTTGTTATGTTTAGTAAACAGACACAATCATTACACTTCATCCATTACCTGATGTGAAGTATGTCTGATCGAAGCTACAGAAAGATCCTCCCTCATTTGCATAAGTTTGTTGGTATGGTTACTTCAAAGCCTGT
Organism: Schistocerca gregaria; assembly: GCF_023897955.1. Taxonomy (NCBI): domain Eukaryota; kingdom Metazoa; phylum Arthropoda; class Insecta; order Orthoptera; family Acrididae; genus Schistocerca; species Schistocerca gregaria. The sequence goes on from NW_026061710.1 coordinate 24,874,981, forward strand.
ATCATTGCATTTCATCAATTACACTATAAAACGTATTTCAGAGAGAAGCTTCAGAAAGCTCTTCCCTCACCTGCATCTGTTTGTTGGTATGGTTACTACAAAGCCAGATTCATTGCATTTCACCAATTACAATATGTGATGTATTTCAGAGAGAAGCTGCAGAAAGCTCCTCCCTCACTTGGACCTGTTTGTTGGTATGATTAGTACACAGACACAATCATTACATTTCATCCATTACCTGATGTGAATTATTTCTGAGGGAAGCTGCAGAAAGCTAATCCCTCAATTGAATCCCTTTGTTCGGTATGATTAGTACAGAGACACAATCATTACGTTTCCTTTATGGATTTTGTTTTTTGGTATGGTTACTCCAAAGCCTAACTCTTAGCATTTCATCGATTACCCTATGTATGGTTACTACAGTCATTACATTTCAACCATTATCTGATGTGAAATATTTCTGAGGTAAGTTACAGAAAGCTCCTCCCTCATTTGCGTTTGTTTGTTGGTATGGTTACTACAAAACCTGAATCATCGCATTTCATCTATCACCCTATGTGAAATATTTCTGAGAAAAGCTACAAAAAGCTCTTCCCTCACTTGTGTTTGTTTGTTGGTATGGTTACTTGAAAGCCAGAATCATCGCATTTCATCTATAGCCATATGTGTTGTTTTTCAGAGAGAAAATGCAGAAAGCTCCTACCTCACATTCTTCTGATTGATGATATGATTAGTAAACAAACCTTATATGAAGTATTTCTGAGAGAAGCTGCAGAAAGCTCCTCCCTCACATGCATCTGTTTGTTCTTATGATTGGTACACAGACACAATGATTGCATTTCATCCAATACCTGATATGAAGTATTTCTGAGGGAAGCTACAGAAAGCTTCTCCCTCACTTGCGTTTGATTGTTGGTATGGTTACTACAAAGTCAGAATCATCACATTTCATCTATTACCCTATGTGAAATAGTTCTCAGAAAAACTACAGAAAGCTCCTCCCGCATTTGTGTTTGTTTGTTGGTATGGTTACTACAAAACCAGAATCATTGCATTTCATCCATTACCCAATGTGATGTATTTCAGAGAGAAACTGTAGAAATCTCCTCCCTCACTTGCATCTGTTTGTTGGTATGATTAGTACACAGACACAATCAATACATTTCATCCATTACCTGATGTGAAATATTTCTGAGGTAAGCTACAGAAAGCTCCTCCCTCATTTGCGTTTGTTTGTTGGTATGGTTACTACAAAGCCAGAATCATCGCATTTCATCTATTGCCCTATGTGAAGTATTTCTGAGGAGAGCTACAGAAAGCTCCTCCCTCATTTGCATTGTTTGTTGGTATGGGTACTACAAATTCAGAATCAATGTATTTCATCCATTGCCCTATGTGATGTATTTCAGAGTGAAGCTGCAGAAAGCAACTCCCTCAACTGCATCTGATTTTTTGTTTGATTAGTACACAGACACAATCATTACATTTCATTCATTTCCTGATGTTAAGTATTTCTGTGGGAAGCTACAGAAAGCTCCTTCCTCATTTGCATTTGCTTGTTGGTATGGTTACTACAAAGTAATAATCATTGCATTTCACCCATTACCCTATGTGATGTGTTTCACAGAGAAGCTGCAGAAAGCTCTTCCCTCACCTGCATCAGTTTGTTGGTATGATTAGTACACAGACACGATTATTACATCTCATCCATTACCTGATGTGAAGTATTTCTGAGGGAAGCTACAGAAAGTTGCCCCATCATTTGCGTTTGTTTGTTAGTATTGTTACTACAATGCCAGAATAAACACACTTCATCTATTACCCTATGTGAAGTATTTCTGAGAATAGCTACAGAAAGCTTCTCCCTCATTTGCCTTGTTTGTTGGGATGGTTATTACAAAGCCAAAATCATTGTATTTCATTATTTACCCTATGTGGTGTATTTCGGATAGAAGCTACGGAGAGCTCCTCCCTCACTTGCATCTGTTTATTGATATGATTGGTACACCATCACAGTCTTTATATTTAATCCATCACCTGATGTGAAGTATTTCTGAGGGAAGCTACTGAAAGCTCCTCCCTCATTGGCGTGCATTTGTTGGTAAGTTTACTACTAAGCCAGAATCATTGCATTTTACCTATTACCCAATGTGATGTATTACAGAGAGAAGCTGCAGAAAGTTCCTTCCTCATTTGCATCTGTTTGTGTGTATGATTGGTACATAGACACAATAATTTGATTTAATTTATTGCATGATGTGATGTATTTCTGAGGAAGGTACAGAAAGCTGCTCCCTCATTTGCATTTGTTAGTCGGTATGATTACTTCAAAGCCAATATCATTGCATTTCATCTATTACACTATGTAATGTATTTCAGAGAGTGGCTGCAGAAAGCTCCTCCCTCACTTGCATCTGTTTGTTTTTTGGTATGGTTACTACAAAGCTAGAATCATCGCATTTCACCTATTGCCCTATGTGAACTATTTCTGAGAATAGCTACAGGAAGCTCCTCCCTCATTTGCGTTAGTTTCTTGGTATGGTAATTACAAAGACAGAATCATTGAATTTCATTTTTTACCCTATGTGATGTATTTCAGAGAGAAGCTGCAGAAAGCTCCTCCCTCACATGCATTTGTTTGTTGGTATGATTAGTACACTGACACAATCATTGCATTTCATCCATTAGCTGATGTTGAGTTCTTCTGAGGGAAGCTACAGAAAGGTCCTCCCTCATTTAGGTTTGTTTGTTGGTAAGGTTACTACAAAACCAGAATCAACGCGTTTCATTTATTTCCCTATGTGATGTATTTCAGAGAGAAGCTGCTGAAAGCTCCTCCCTCACTTACATCTGTTTGTTGCTATGATTAGTACATAGACACAATCATTATATTTCATCCATTACCTGATGTGAATTATTTCTGACAGAAGCTACAAAAAGCTCCTCCCTTATTTGCGTTTGTTTGTTGGTATGGTTCTACAAAGCCGAACCGTCACATTTCATTTATTACCCAATGAGATGTATTTCATAGAGAAGCTGCAGAAACGTAGTGCCTCATTTGCGTTTGTTTGTTGTTATGGTTACTACAAAGCCATAATCATCGCATTTCATCTATTACTCTATGTGAAGTATTTCTGAGAAAAGCTACAGAAAGCTCCCCCTCATTTTGGTTTGATTGTTGGTATGGTTACTACAAAGCCAGAGTAATTGCATTTCATCCATTACCCTTTGTGATTTATTTCAGACACAGGCTGCAGGAAGCTGTGCCCTCATTTGTGTTTGACTGTTGGTATGGTTACTACAAAGCCAGAATCATTGCATTTCATCCATTACCCTCTGAAATGTATTTCAGAGATAAGGTACGGGAAACTCCTCCTTCACTTGCATCTGTTTGTTGGTATGATTAGTACACAGACACAAACATTACATTTCATCCATTACCTGATGTGAAGTATTTCTGAGGGATGCTACAGAAAGATCCTTCCTAATTTGCAATTGTTTGTTGGTATGGTTCTACCAAGCCAGAATCATCGCATTTCATCTGTTACCGTATGTGACGTATTTCAGAGAGAAGCTGCAGAAAGCTCCTCCTTCATTTCCGTTTCTTTGTTGGTATGGTTACTACAAAGCCAGAATCATTGCCTTTCATCCAGTACAATAGGTTATGAATTTCAAAGAGAAGCTGAATAAAGCTCCTCCCTCACTTGCATCTGTTTGTTGGTATGATTAGTACACAGACACAATCATTACATTTCCTCCATTACCTGATATGAAGTAGTTCTGAGGGAGGCTACAGTAAGCTCTTCTCTCATTTGCATTGTTTGTTGCTATGGTTACTACAAAGCCAGAATCATTAAAATTACCCTACCGGAAGTATTTCAGAGAGAACCTGCGGAAAGCTCCTCAGTCACCTGCATCTGCTTTGTGGTATGATTAGTACACAGACACAATCATTACATTTCATCCATTGCCTAATGTGAAGTATTTAAGAGAGAAGCCACCGAAAGCTACTCCCCCATTTGCGTCACTTTGTTGGTATGGTTACTACAAAGCCAGAATCATTGAATTTCTTCCACTACACTAAGTGAAGTATTTCTGAGAGAAGCTGCAGAACACTCCTCCGTCACTTGCATCTGTTTCTTGGTATGATTAATACACAGTCACAATCATTAGATTTCATCCATTACCTGATGTGAAATATTTCTGAGAGAATCTACAGAAAGCTCCTCCCTCATTTGCATTTGTTTGCTAATATGGTTACTTCAAAGCCAGAATAACCGCATTTTATCTAATACTCTATTTGAACTTATTCTGAGGGAAGCTGCAGATCGCTGTTCCATCACTTGCATCTGATTCTTGGTAAGATTAGTGCACAGACACATTCAATACATTTCATCCATTACCTAATGTGAATTATTTCTGTTGGTAGCTACAGAAAGCTCCTCCCTCATATGTGTCTTTTGTTGGTATGGTTACTACAAAACCAGAATCATCCCATTTCATTTTTACCCTATGTGAAGTATTTCAGAGAGAAGCTGCAGAAAGCTCCTCCCTCACTTGCATATGTTTGTTGGTATGATTACTACACAGACACAATCATTACATTTCATCCATTACCTGATGTGAAGTATTTCTGAGGGAAAATACAGAAAGCTCCTCCCTCATTTGCGTTTCTTTTTTGGTATGGTTACTGCAAAGCCAGAATAATCGCATTTCATTCATTACCCTATGTGAAGTATTTCAGAGAGAAGCTGCAGGAAGCTCCTCCCTTACTTGCGTCTCTTTGTTGGTATGATTAGTACACAGACACAATCATTGCATTTCATCCATTACCCGATGTGAAGCATAAAAGAGAAGCTGCAGGAAGCTCCTCCCTCATAGGCATCTCTCTGATAGGGTTCCTACAAAGCCAGAATCATCGTATTTCATCCATACCCGATGTGAAACATTTCTGAGAGAAGCTACAGAAAATTCCTCCCTCCTTTGCATGTCTTTCTTGGTATAGTTGCTATGAAGCCAGAATCATTGCACTTCACCCTTTACCCTATAGGCAGTATTTCTGAGAGAAGCTGAAGAAAGCTTTTCACTCATTTGCATCACTTTGTTGGTATGGTTACTACAAAGCCAGAATCATCGTGTGTCATCAATTTCCCTATGTGAAGTATTTCTGAGAGATGCTGTAGTAAGCTCCTCCCTCATAGGCATATCTTTGTTTGTAAGGTTATTACAAAGTCAGATTCATTGCATTTCGTCCATTACACTGTTGTTGTTGTGGTCTTCCGTCCTGAGACTGGTTTGATGCACCTCTCCCTGCTACTCTATCATGTGCAAGCTTCTTCATCTCCCAGTACCTACTGCAACCTACATCCTTCTGAGTCTGCTTGGTGTATTTATCTCTTGGCCTCTCTCTACGATTTTTACCCTCCACACTGGCCTCCAATACTAAATTGACGATCTCTTGATGCCTCAGAACATGTCCTACCAACCGATTCCTTCTTCTGGTCAAGTTGTGCCACAAACTTTTCTTCTCCCCAGACCTATTCAATATCTCCTCATTAGTTATATGATCTACATATCTAATCTTCAGCATTCTTCTTTAGCACCACATTTAGAAAGCTTGCATCCTCTTCTTGTTCAAACAAGTTAGCGTCCATGTTTCACTTCCATACATGGCTACACTCCATACAAATACTTTCAGAAATGACTTCCTGTCACTTAAATCTATACTCAATGCTAACAAATTTATCTTCTTCAGAAATTCCTTCCTTACCATTGCCAGTCTACATATTATATCCTCTCTACTTTGACCATCATCAGTTATTTTGCTTCCAAATAGCAAAACTCCTTTACTACTTTAAGTGTCTCATTTCCTAATCTAATTCCCTCAGCATCACCCAAGTTAATTCGAGTACATTTCCTTATCCTCATTTTGCTTTTGTTGATGTTCATCTTATATACTCCTTTCAAGACACTGTCCATTCCATTCAACTGCTCTTCCAAGTCCTTTGCTGTCTCTGACAGAATTACAATGTCATCGGCAAACCTCAAAGTTTTTATTTCTTCCTCATGGATTTTAATACCTACTCTGAATTTTTATTTTGTTTCCTTTACTGCCTGCTTAATATACAGATTGAATAACATCAGTGAGAGGCTACAACCCTGTCTCACTCCCTTACCAACCACTGCTACTATTTCATGCCCCTCGACTCTTATGGCTGCCATCTGGTTTCTGTACAAATCGCAAATAACCTTTCGCTCCCTGTATTTTACCCCTGCCACCTTTAGAATTTGAAAGAGAGTGTTCCAATCAACATTGTCAAAAGCTTTCTCTAAGTCTACAAATGCGAGAAACATAGGTTTGCCTTTCCTTAATCTTTCTTCTAAGATAAGTCGTAAGGTCAGTATTGCCTCATGTGTTCCAGTATTTCTACAGAATCCAAACTGATCATCCCTGAAGTCAGCTTCTACTATTTTTTCCATTCGTCTGTAAAGAAATCGTGTTAGTATTTTGCAGCTGTTGCTTATTAAAGTGATTGTTCAGTAATTTTCACATCTGTCAACACCTGGTTTCTTTGGGATTGGAATTATTATATTCTTCTTGAAGTCTGAGGGTATTTCGCCTGTTTCATATATCTTGCTCACCAGATGGTAAGAGTTTTGTCAGGACTGGCTCTCCCAAGGCTGTCAGTAGTTCCAATGGAATGTTGTCTACTCTGGGGGCCTCGTTTCGACCCAGGTCTTTCAGTGCTCTGTCAAACTCTTCACACAGTATCGTATCTCCCATTTCATCTTCATCTACATCCTCTTCCATTTCCATAATATTGTCCTCAAGTGCATCACCCTTGTATAGACCCTCTATATACTCATTCTACCTTTCTGCTTTCCCTTCTTTGCTTAGAACTGGGTTTCCATCTGAGCTCTTGATGTTCATACAAGTCGTTCTCTTATCTCCAAAGGTCTCTTTAATTTTCCTGTAGGCAGTATCTATCTTACCCCTAGTGAGATAAGCTTCTACATCCTTACATTTGTCCTCTAGCCATCCCTGCTTAGCCATTTTGTTCTTCCTGTCGATTTGTTTGTTGAGATGTTTGATTTCCTTTTTGCCTGCTTCAGTTATTGCATTTTTATATTTTCTCTTTTCATCAATTAAATTTAATATTTCTTCTGTCACCCAAGGATTTCTAGCAGCCCTCGTATTTTTACCTACTTGATCCTCTGCTGCCTTCACTACTTAATCTCTCAAAGCTAGCCATTCTTCTTCTACTGTATTTCTTTCCCCCATTCCTGTCAATTGTTCCCTTATGCTCTCCCTGAAACTCTTTACAACCTCTGGTTCTTTCAGTTTATCCAGGTCCCATCTCCATAAATTCGCAACTTTTTGCAGTTTCTTCAGTTTTAATCTACAGGTCATTACCATTAGATTGTGGTCAGAGTCCACCTCTGCCCCTGGAAATGTCTTACAATTTAAAACCTGGTTCCAAAATGTCTGTCTTACCATTATATCATCTATCTGATACCTTTTAGTATCTCCAGGGTTCTTCCATGTATACAACCTTCTTTCATGATTCTTAAACCAAGTGTTAGCTATGATTATGTTGGACTCTGTGCAAAATTCTACCAAGCCCCAATCCATATCCACTTACTATGTTTCCTTCTCTCCCTTTACCTACACTCGAATTCCAGTCACCCATGACTATTAAATTTTCACCTCTCTTCACTATCTGAATAACTTCTTTTATCTCATCATACATTTCTTCAATTTAGTCATCATCTGCAGAGCTAGTTGGCCTATAAACTTGTACTACTGTAGTAGGTGTGGGATTTGTATCTATCTTGGCCACAATAATGCTATCACTATGCAGTTTGTAGTAGCTTAACCGCATTTATATTTTCCTACTCATTATTAAACCTACTCCTGCATTACCTATATTTGATTTTGTGTTTATAGCCCTGTAGTCACCTGACCAAAAGTCTTGTTCCTCTTGCCACCGAACTTCACCAATTTTCTAACCTACATGCTAGATTAAGGGATCTGACATTCCATGCTCCGATCCGTAGAACACCAGTTTTCTTTCTCCTGATAACGACATCCTCTTCAGTAGTCCCCGTCCGGAGATCCGATTGGGGGACTATTTTACCTCTGGAATATTTTACCCAAGAGGACCCCATCATCATTTAATCATACAGTAAAGCTGCATGCCGTCAGGAAGTTTTCCCTTGCTTTCAGCCGTTCACAGTGCCAGCACAGCAAGGCCGTTTTGGTTATTGTTACAAGGCCAGATCAGTCAATCATCCAGACTGTTGCCCTTGCAGCTACTGAAAAGGCTGCTGCCCCTCTTCAGAAACCACACATTTGTCTGGCCTCTCAACAAATACCCCTTCGTTGTGGTTGCACCTACGGTATGCCTATCTGTATCACAGAGACACGCAAGCCTCCCCACGATTGGCAAGGTCCATTGTTCATCGGGTGTCCATTAAACAATGTGAAGTATTTCTGAAAGAAGCTAAAGAAAGCTTTTCCCTCATTTGTGACTGTTTGTTGGTATAATTACTACAGAGGCCAGAATATTCGCATTTCATCTATTACCCCACGTGAAGTATTTCAGAGAGAAGCTGCAGGAAGCTCTCCCCTCATACGCGTACATTTGTTGGTAATGTTACTACAAAGCCAGGATCATCGCAATTCATCCATTACCCTATGTGAAGTAATTCTGAGAGAAGCTACAGAAAGCCCTTCACTTATTTGCAATTCTTTGTTTGTATGATTACTACACAGACAGCATCATCACATTTCATTTATTACCTGATGTGGTGTATATAAGAGAAGCTACAGAAAGCTCCTCCCTCATTTACATCTGTTTGTTGGTATGATTATTACACAGACAGAATCATCACATTTCATCCATTACCTGATGTGAGGTATTTAAAAGAAGCTACAGAAAGCTCGTCCCTCATTTCTGTTTCTTTGTTGGTATGGTTACTACAAAGCCAGAATCATCGCATTTCATCCCTTACCCTATGTGAACTATTTCTGAGAGGAGCTGCAGAAAGCTCCTCCCTCAAAGGCGTGTCGTTGTTGGTAAGGTTATTACAAAGTCAGAATCATCGCATTTTATCCATTACACTTCGTGAAGTATTTCTGAGAGGAGCTGCAGAATGCGCTTGCCTCATAGGTGTCTCTTTATTGGAGAAGTTACTACAAAGCCAGAATCATCACGTTTTGTCCTTTACCCTATGTGAAATTTTTTAAGGGAAGCTACAGAAAGCTCCTCCCTCATTTGCCTCTCTCTGTTGGTCCGGTTACTACAAAGCCTGAATCAATGCATTCCATCCATTGCCCTATGTGAAGCATTTCTGTGAGAAACTGCAGAAGGCTCATCCCCCATTGGCGTCTGTTTGTTGGTATGGTTACTACAAAGCCAGATTCATCGCATTTCATCCATCACACTATGTGAAGTATTTCTGAGAGGAGCTACAGAAAGCTAATCTCTCATTTGCTTCTCTTTGTTAGTAAGGTTACTACAAAGCCAGAATCATTGCATTTTATCCATTACTTTAAGTGAAGTATTTCTGAAAGAAGTTACACGGCATCTAAGTGTGAACCCATGTCTATGGTCCACTGAGTCTTGTGGATGATTAGCAAGAGCTGGGTTTCACATGGCCATCCTTTTCAAAACAAATGCTGATTCCTACAGAGTAGGTTGGTAGTCTCCAGAAAACTCATTATACTATAACATAATTCATGTTCCAAAGTTCTACAACTAATCAACATTAGAGATATAGGTCTATAGTTCTGCACATCTGTTCGAAGTCCCTTCTTGAAAATGGGGAAGACCATGCCGTTTTCCAATCCTTTGGAATGCTATGCTCTTCTAGAGACCTACGGTACACTGCTACAAGAAGAGGGCTATGTTCCATCGTGTGCTCTGTGTAAAATCGAACTGGTATCCCTTCAGGTCCACTGGGCTTTCCTCTTTTGAGTGATTTTAATTTTTTCTCTATCACTCTGTCATCTATTTCGGTATCTACCCTTTTGTCATCTGTGGTGTCTGGACATTTTGTTTTGATCCACCTATCGCTTTGATATAAGACCAAAAATTCTTAAATTTTCTGCTAAGTCAGTACATAGAACATTACTTTCGAATTCATTAAGTGCCTCTCACATAGCGCTCCTCACACTACATTTTGTGTCACTTAATTTTTGTTTGTCTGCAAGGCTTTGGATATGTTTATGTTTGTTGTGAAGTTCCCTTTGCTTCCGCAGCAGTTTTCTAACTCGGTTGATGTACCATGGTGGCTCTTTTCCATCTCTTACGATCTTGCTTGGCACATACTCATCTAACGCATATTGTATGATGGTTTTGACCTTGTCCACTGATCCTCAACACTATCTGTACTTGAGACAAAACTTTTGTGTTGAGCTGTCAGGTACTCTGTAATCTGCTTTTTGTCACTTTTGCTAAACAGAAAAATCTTCCTCCCTTTTTTAATTTTTCTATTTATGGCTGAAATCATCGATGCAGTAACTGCTTTATGATTGCTGATTCCCTGTTCTGGATTCACTGTTTCAAATAGTTCAGGTAATTTTGTCACCAGAAGGTCTAATATGTTATCGCCACGAGTTGGTTCTCTGTTTAACTGCTCAAGGTATTTTTCAGATAAAGCACTTAAAAAAAAAATTCACTGGATTCTTTGTCCTTGCCACCTGTTGTGAACGTTTGAGTCTCCCAGTCTATATCTGGCAAATTAAAATCTCCACCATGAACTATAACATGGTGGAGAAATTTGCTCAAAATATTTTCCAAATTATCCTTCAGGTGCTCAGCGACAACAGCTGATGAGCCAGGGGGCCTATAGAGACATCCATAGGACTGTTGCTATACACAATATACATAAATGAGCTTGTGGATGACATCAGAAGTTAACTGAGGCTTTTTGCAGATGATGCTGTGGTGTATTGAGAGGTTGTAACAACGGAAAATTGTACTGAACTGCAGGAGGATCTGCAGCGAATTAACGCATGGTGCAGGAAATGGCAATTCAGTCTCAATGTAGACAAGTGTAATGTGCTGTGAATTCACTGAAAGATAGATCCCTTATCATTTATCTACAAAATAGCAGGTCAGCAACTGGAAGCAGTTAATTCCATAAATTATCTGGGAGTACGCAGTAGGAGTGACTTAAAATGGAATGATCATATAAAGTTGATCGTCAGTAAAGCATATGCCAGACTGAGATACGTTGGAAGAATCCTAAGGAAATGCAATCCGAAAACAAAGGAAGTAGGTTACAGTACACTTGTTCGCCCACTGCTTGAATACTGCTCAGCAGCGTGGGATCCGTACCAGATAGGGTTGATAGAAGAGATAGGGAAGATCCAACGGAGAGCAGCGCACTTCATTACAGGATGATTTAGTAATCTCGAAAGGGTTACGGAGATGATAGACAAACTCCAGTGGAAGACTCTGCAGGAGAGTACTCGGTACGGGCTTTTGTTAAAGTTTCGAGAACATACCTGCACCGAAGAGTCAAGCATTATATTGCTACTTCCTACATATACCTTGCAGGGAGACCATGGCTACAAAATCAGAGATTAGAGCAAACACAGAAGCATACCGACAATACATCTTTCAATGAACAATACGAGACTGGAATAGAAGGGAGAACCGATAGAGGTACTCAGGGTACCCTCCAAAAACACACAGTCAGGTCTCTTGCGGAGTATGGATGTAGATGTAGATGTAGATGTAGAAGCTGCAGAAAGCTCCTCCATCATTTGCGTCTCTTTGTTGGTAAGATTACTACAAAGCCAGAATCATCGCATTTGATCCATTACCATATGTGAATTATTTCTGAAAGAAGCTGCAGAAAGCCCCTCCTGCAGCAGCATATCTATATTGGTATGATTACTACAAAGCAAGAATTATTGCATTTCATCCATTACCCTATGTGAATTATTTCTGAAAGGAGTTCCATAAAGCTCCTGCTACATCAGTGTCTTTATGGTCGTATATTTAATACAAAGCTAGAATCATCCCATTTCATTCATCACGCTATGTGAATTATTTCTGAAAGAAGTTGCAGAAAGCTCCTCCCACAGCAGCGTCTCTTTGTTGGTATGATTACCACAAAGCCAGAATCAACACATTTCATACATTATCCTATGTGAATTATTGCTGAAAGAAGATGCAGAAGGCTTCACTCGCAGCACCACCTGTTTCTTGGTATGGTTACTACAAAGCTAGAAACATCGCATTTCATCCATTACACTAAGTGAATTATTTGTGAATGAAGCAGCAGAAAGTTTCTTGGTATGGTTACTACAAAGCTAGAAACATCGCATTTCATCCATTACACTAAGTGAATTATTTGTGAATGAAGCAGCAGAAAGTTCCTTCCACAGTAGCGTCTCCTTGCTTGTATGATTCCTACAAAGCCAGATTCATTGCATTTAATCCATTAGCATATGTGATTTATTTTTGAAAGGAGCTGCAAAAAGCTCCTCACATAGCAGCTTCTTTTTGTTCATATGATTACTACAAAGCCAGAATCATTCCATTTCATTCATTACCATATGTGTATTATTTCCGAAAAGAGGTGCAGAAATATCCTTCCACAGCAGTTTCTCTTTTTTCATCAGATTACTACAAAGCCAGAGTCATCGAATTTCATCCATTACACTATGTGAATTATTTCTGAAAGGAGCTGCAGAAAAGCTCCTAGCACAGCAGCATATCTTTCTTCGTCTGATTACTACAAAGCCAGAATCATCGAATTTCATCCATTACCCTATGTGAATTATTTCTGAAAGGAGCTGCAGAAAAGCTCCTAGCACAGCAGCATCTTTTTGTTCATGTGATTACTACAAAGCCAGAATCACGCATTTCTTCCAGTACCCTATGCGAATTATTTCTGAAAGAAGCTGCTGTCCCTCCTCCGGCAGCAGTGTCTATTTGTTGGTATGATTACCACAAAGCCAGAATCATCGCATTTCATCCCTTATCCTATGTGAATTATTTCTGAAAGAAGCTGCAGAAGGCTTCTCCCACCTCACCACCTCTCTGTTGTTATGATTACTACAAAGCTAGAATCATCCTATTTCATCTATTACCCTAAGTGAATTATTTCTGAATGATGCTGCAGAAATCTCCTCCTGCAGCAGCATCTCTTTGTTGCTATGATTACTACAATGCCAGAATCATCGCATTTCATCCATTACCCTATGAGTATTATTTCTGAAAGGAACTGCAGGGAGCTCCTACCACACTGCTATCACTTTCATGGTATAGTTACCACAAGGCCAGAATCTTCTGATTTCATCCACTACCATACGTTAATTATTGCTGAAACGAATTGCTTGTAGCTCTGCTCACAGTACTGTCACTTTGTTGGTACAGTTTCTACAAGGCCACATTCACCGCATTTCATCCATAACCCTGTGGAAATTATTTCTGAAAGAAGCTGCAGAAAGATTCTCTCACATTACTATCACGTTGTTGGTTCAGTTGTGATCTATTTCTGAAGGAAGCTGCAAAAGCACCTCTCTCAGTACTGTCACATTGTTTGAAATTTTACACATAGCAATACTACTACTACTACTACTACGTGATCAGGCCCAGTAGACCACACACATCTACAAGTTTCCTCCTCCACTGTATTCTGTCCAATGCTGCTATCTGCCATTCGTCCACATCTATTGACACTTGGATTAAATCTTCATGGGGTCCACCCCTCCAGTTGTTCTTGGGTCTCCCTGGCAGTCTCTTTCCTGTAGGTGTGATCCTCCATCCAAGCTACAATGTCGGCCCACTGCATTTGTTTGGCTTTCAGGGTACCTGCTATGTTGGGCCGCTGGTATAGTTCCTCAAGCTCTTCGTTGTATCTGATCCTCCATTCCCCGGTATCTGCATCCAGAACTGTACCAAAAATCTTCCGAAGCACTTTTCTCTCAAAAACAAGGAGCTTATGGAAGCCCTGTTTCTGGATACTCCATGTCTCACAGCCATATAGAACAAGAGGCTGGATAAAGGTTTTGTACAGTTGAATCTTGAACTGTCTGGAGAGATATTTCTACCAAAGCACTTGTGCTAGGCTGTGGAAAGATCGGTTTCCTGCTTGTATTCTGGCATTGATCTCTGCATCACATGATGAGTTCACAGTGGAAAGTGCCCCTACCTATTTGAATTCTTGCACTCTCTTGTAGGAAAGGTACGCAACAAGCAACAAGCATTGCATTCTATCGATAACCCTATGAAGATTATTTCTGAAAGAAGCTGACAAAAGCTCCTCTCAAATTACTATCCCTTTGTTGGTATAGTTACAAAAAAGCCACAATCATGGCATTTCATCTTTAACACTATGATAATTATTTCTGGAAGAAGCTCCAGAAAGCTCCTCTCACACTACAATCACTTTCACGGTTAGTTACTACAAAGCCACAGTCGTCTCATTTCAGCCATAACACTATGTGAATTATTTCTGGATGAAACTGCAGAAAGCTCCTCTCACACTACAATCACTTTCTTGGTGTAGTTACCATAAAGCCAGAATCATTACATTTCATTCATAACACTTTGTGAATTATTTCTGAAAGAATCTGCAGTAAGATCCTCTTCCTTAACAATCAATCTGTTCATATAGCTACTACAAAGCAACAATCATTGCATTTAATTTGTAACGTCATGTGAATTATTTCTGAAAGAAGCCACAGAACGCTCCCCTCAAAATACTATAAACCTTGATGGTGTAGTTACTATAAAGCCACAATTATTGCATTTGATTCATAGCATGCTGTGAAATATTTCTGAAAGAATCTGCAAAAAGTTCCATTCACTCTAGAACCAAAGTGTTGGTATAGTTATTAAAAAGTGACAATCATTGCACTTTATTCATAATGGTATGTGAATTATTTCTGAAAGAAGCTGCAGAAAGCTCACAATACTATCACCTTGTCGGTATAGTAACTACAAAGTCATATCCATCGCACTTTATGCATAACCCTATGTGAATTATTTCTGAAAGACGCTGCACAAAGGTACTCTCACTGTAGAATCATTTTGTTGCTATAGCTACAACAAAACCACATACAGGGCATCTCACCCATAACACTATGAGATTTATTTCTTAAAGAAGCTGCAGGAAGATTCCCTCACAATACTATCACTTTGTTGTTATAGTTACTGAAGACATACAACCATTGCATTTAATCCATAACCATATGTGTATTATTTCTGAAAGAAGGTGCAGCAAGCTCCTCTCACTCAAGTATCAATCTGTTGGTATAGCTATTACAAAGCCACAATCCTAGCATTTCATCCATAAGCCTATGTGATTTATTCCTGAAAGAAGCCGCAGAAAGCTCCCCTCACAATACTATCACTTTTCCAGTATAATTACTAATGAGCCACAATCATCTCACCTCATTCGTAGTCCTATGTGAATTATTTCCAAAAGAAACTGTAAAAAGCTTTCCGACCAATACCACGAGTTTTGGTACAGTTACTAAAAAGCCACAATCATTGCATTTCACTCATAGTCATATGTGAATTATTTCTGAAAGGAGCTTCAGAAAACTCCCCTCACAATACTGTCATCCTGTTGGTATAGTTACTACAAAGCCACAATCATCACACTTCATCCAAAACCCTATGTGAATTATTTCTGAAAGAAGCTCCAGCAAGCTCCTCTCACTCTATTACACTGTGTTGGTATGGTTACTACAAAGCAACAGTCATCCCATTTCATCCATAATCCTAAGTGCTTTATGGGACAGAAGCTGCACAAAGCCCCCTCACAATACAATCATTTTGTTGGTTTCCTGAATGAGATTTTCACTCTGCAGCGGAGTGCGCATTGATATGAAACTTCCTGGCAGATTAAAACTGTGTGCCCTACCGAGACTCGAACTCAGAAACTTTGCCTTTTGTGGGCAAGTGCTCTACCATCTGAGCTACCAAAGCATGACTTATGCCCGGTCCTCGCAGCTTTAATTCTGCCAGTATCTCGGCTCCTACCTTCCAAACTTTACAGATGCTCTCCTGCGAACCTTGCAGAATTAGCACTCCTGAAAGAAAGGATATTGCGGAGACATGGCTTAGCCACAGCCTGGGGGATGTTTCCGGAATGAGATTTTCACTCTGCAGTGGAGTGTGCACTGATATGAAACTTTCTGGCAGATTAAAACTGTTCTGGAAACATCCCCCAGGCTGTGGCTAAGCCATATCTCCGCAGTATCCTTTCTTTCAGGAGTGCTAGTTCTGCAAGGTTCACAGGAGAGCTTCTGTAAAGTTTGGAAGATAGGAGACGAGATACTGGCAGAAGTAAAGCTGTGAGGACCTGTATCTTCATTAGGGTGATCCCCATATGCATCTGCTTCCCACTTACTTACTGTTTTTAGAGTGTCATATGCCTGTAACGCTATCAGGTGGCGTCTGACATCACAGTGGGCAGTGGTAATAATGTTTTGGCTCATCGGTGTATAGGGGATCTATACAAGGGAGATATAACTGAGGGCAACATCATACAAATAGTAGAAGAGACAGATGAAGGTAACAAGGGAGATATACTGTGAGAAGCATTTGACGGAGCACTGAAGACTCACAGTGAAACAAGGAAACAAGTACCCAGGGGTAGACAACATTCTGTCAAAACTACCGATAGCATTGGGAGAGACAACAATGACAAAATTATTCCATTTGCTGTGGTAGATGTACGAAACTGGTGAAATATCCACAAATTTCACTAAGAATATATTAATTTCGCTTCCAAAGAAATAAGGTGCTGAGAAGTGTGAATATTCCCAAACTGTCAGTTTAGGAATTTGTCGTTGCAGAATACAAACACAAATTCTTTATAAAAGGACCAAAAAGCAGCAGATACTGACTTCATAGAAGATAACTTTGGATTCTGGAGAAATGTAGGACCACATGTGACAATACTGACCCTACAACTTATCTTAGAAGATGCATTAAGGAAATGCAAACCTATGTTTCTACCATTTGTAGACTTAGAGAAAGCTTTTGACAATGTTGACTGGAATACTCTCCTTCAAATTATGAAGCAGGGATCAAATACAGGGAGTGAAACACTATTTAAAATTTTTACAGAACCAGATGGCAGCTATAACAGTTGAGGGGCATGAAAGGGAAGAAGTGGTTGGGGAGCAAGTGACACAGGGTTGTAGCCTATACGTGACGTTATTCAAACTGTATATTGGGCAACCAGTAAAAGAAACAAAAGAAAAGTTCACAATAGGAATTAAAATACATGGAGAAGAAATAAAAACATTGAGGTTTGCTGACAACATTGTAATTCTGTCAGAGACAGCAAAGGACCTGCAAGAGCAGTTGCACGGAATGGACAGTTCTTGAAAGGAGGGATATGATATGAACATAAACAAAAGCAAAAGAAGATAATGGAATGTAGTCAAATTAAATCAGGTGATGTGAGGGAATTAGATTAATGAATGAGACACTTAAAGATGATGATTTTTGCTATTTGGGCAGCAAAATCGCTAATGATGTTCAAGGTAGAGATGATATAAAATCTAGGCAGCAATGGAGAGGAAAGTGTTTCTGAAGAAGAGAAATTTTGGAGCATTGAATATAAACTTAGGTTGTAGAGTAATTGCACTTTATGCAAGACACCTTTGTAGCTTTGTTTTCAGTGAGACATTTTTCAGCACTTTTTTTTGCTATCTTCAGATAGTACAGAAAATGCTGAAACAGGTTTGTGTGAAAACACAGCTATGAACATGCCCGAAAAAAAAGAGAGGCGAAATTTCTCTCTAATTTTCTTAGACACAGAAATAAAGACAACTGAAATATTCACAACATGGAACTGCAATATTCACAACATGTTTATAGATTTAGGTGTTACAAAGATTTTTCTGGAAACATTTGTATTGATTGTTGGCATATACGAAGTGAAACATGGATATCAAACAGCTTAGACAGGATGAGAATAGAAGCTTCTGAAATGTGGTGCTACAGATGTATGGTGAACATAAGATGGGTGAATGGACTTGGAGAGAAAAGAAATTTCCTACACAAGCTGACTAAAAGAAAGAATTAGTGGACAGGATGCATTCTAAGATGTTAACGGATCACTAGTTTAGCACTGGAGAGAAGTGTGGAGCAGTGGCACCACACCAGTATCGTATATTAAGATCCACATAAGACTTTTGGTAACTTTATTTACAAAATTCTGATGATTAAGTTCATACTTTATGCAAAGTCTTACGAGTTAATAGGTATATTTTGAAGGAAAGATCACTTTCAAATTAAAGGGCTATTTTTGCTCTTTTCAGTAAACTTTACTATCTTAACAGATATTGAATTTAATAGAGGGAAACATTCCACATGGTAAAAATATACATAAAAAACAAAGATGCTGTGACTCACCAAATGATAAAACACTGGTAGACAGACGTTGCTTCAACTTTGGGTTGTGAAAGTTTGAAATTTGTGTGTGTGTGTTTGTGTATTTTTTATTGTGTCTATCTACCAGCACTTTCTCATTATGTAAGTCACAGCAACTTTCTTTGTTATATGCATTAACAGATATTGATAATTGTTAGTTTAACTTTATCCACATTTGTAGTAACAGTTATGGATATATTGCTATGAATTTCCAGGATCTGTTGATACACTTTTGATCATCTGATTTTTCTAATTTCTATTGACACCAGTACTAATGGCCTTGTTTCGACTCAGGTCTTTCAGTGCATCAAACCAGTCTCAGGACTGAAGACAACAACAACAACAACCAGTACTAATGAGCAAGAGTCCTGAATTACAAATTACAGATTTTTCAGTAACTACATTTTAATATGCAAGATGGGTCCCATAATAATAATAAGCCCTTGATTTCCAATGCATAGGCATAAATTAGAATTGAACTTTTGAATAGACGCTGCTCATGCGAAGTGACATACTGCTACAAAAAAAAAAATAATGACAATATCCACAGCCAATAAAACTTAGCCTTCTGGCTCACAGGTTTTGTAAACAATAATAAATTAACACAGTTCATTAATACCATAGAACAAATCTGAATACGGCCTACATTCACTCCACTCTCTTGATTCAGCTGTTAATCTTCTTCAGGTATGGCTTCAGTTTAGCTAGGCTGCATTCTAGACCACTATTGGGAACTATTTGTGTTGCCTCTCCATTCATTTAAGTCAGGCTGAGAGAACTTATTTTACAAGTATGAGCAATAAATATCAGTATGTGTGTGTTTCATTTTTGTTTAATAATATTTGTGTTTACAACAACCATTCTTTGCCGTGTTTTACTTAACTGTATGTGAAACAACTTTTGATCACTTCATCTGTATTGTGTGCACATTTACTTTCAGAAGAGATAATAAGTATTGTGCTCCACAGATGTCCATACTAAGTACCTGTCTGCATACATCATTAGAAACTGTAAGAGATCTGGTCATCCCCAATAGGATCTTAAAGACATGATTAAAGATTAGTGAGCTCATAATTTTGAACTTATAAAAGAAACTTCTGGCTATCCATTTTAAGGACGGAACTATCAACTACAATTTCAGGTGCTGATCCTCTGAAACTGTACAGCTTCTGAATGGCTTGTATCACAACTATTGATGTGACATAACACCTATGGTATATTTTCTATTGTCTTCTGCAATGAAGTTCCCATTCTATCCATTACAGGGTTTAACCTTACTTGAACCATCATCATGATGATGAACATCTCAATAATTTAGTGGGTTCTGAACCTGAAACATGAAATAGTAGAGGACTACAAATACGACAGTGGGAACTCATCTTCAGTGCTGTGTGAAAGATCATGCACAAAAATCCTTGTGGGATAGTGTTGCTAACAACTATTGTTTTGATTTAGTTAACTTCAGTGCTAGTAAACAGTCACTATTTCTCAATAGATATTAAAACTGAAAAGAAGTAAATTTTTTGAAATATGTAGAATCTGATCACAGATGAAAGAAAATAGAAATAATCTTAAATATATGTTCTTCATTATTAGCATTATTTTCAGAGAGAGATAACAGAAATAAGATTGAGCTCACCGTGTTTTAAATGGTTCAAAGCCAGAAGCTTCTTCAAGAAAATGCACCCAACTGTAGAGCTTTTCTTTGACGGTAGACAATAATAATCCCATTCCTTAATAGAATGTTGATACCTTGCATATTGGCTGCATATTAATAATCATAACAAATCTTCATCAGAGCAAGGAAAACAAACACAAAAGCACACAAGCTCTGGCACCCAAGACCAGACTGCAAGCAGAAGCACATGGTGGGAGAAGCAAACAGGTGGTGGGGAAGGAGGAGAATGGGGCAGGGAGAGATAGCAGGGTAGGGGGACAGTTATGTGCTGCTTGTGGACGGTTACAGGGACAAAGTGGGGAGAGGGTACGGCAGCTAGTTGGAGTCAGGAGATTAGACAGATGTCCGCAGGGGGGTGGGAGGGCCATCAGAAAAGGAGGTAGCTATAAAAACTGTGGGTGCATTACTGGAATTGAGTTCTGGAATGGGAACAAGGAATGGTATAGTTTGGTGGTAGACAGTGACTAATGAAGGTTGAGGGTTACTTAAATGTAGGCTATACTGTAGGGAGAGTTCCCACTAGTGCAATTCAGAAAAGTTGGTGTTGGTGGGAAGAATCCAGAAGGCACAGGCTGTGAAGCAGTCACTGAAATGACAAATATCATGCTGCGCAACATGCTCAGCAATTGATTGGCCCAACTGTTTCTTCATCACAGGATTTTGGTTGTCATTCATGTGAACATACATTTCGTCAGTTGCCGTGTTGACATAAAATACAGCTCAGTGGTTGCAGCTTAGCTTTTAGATCACATGACTGGTTTCAAAGGTAGCATTGTCTTTGATTGGACAAGTGACAATTGTGAGTGGACTGGAGTAGGTGGTGGAGGGAAGATGTATGGGACAAGTCTTGCATCTATGTCTATTACAGGGGCATGAGCCACGAGGTAAAGGGCAGCGAGCAGGGGTTGTGTAGTAGTGATAATATCTAGGTTCAGTGGTCAGTGGAATACTATTGTGGAAGGGATGTAAAAGATAGTGCTTAATACATTCCCCATTCTAGGGTACTGTGATATATATTTTTGGTTTGTAAATAAAGCTTCCTTTTCCTTCTGCTAGTTACTTTATTTATCCCATATGTGTTTCGCCTTCTCCTGTTCTAAGGCATCATCAGTGGGATATATAATGATACAATTTTGTTACTTTTAGATTATTAAACAGTTCACTTTGTAAAAAAAAGTTATTACTTATGATTTGCTAATTTGCTTATCCTCACATCTGGTCTGAAGGTCACACTACCACTTTTATCACTGCCATATAATCACATCTTTGTGTTCTCACCTTCCATACACCATTCACCATATTTCTCACCTTTTTGTGGTCGACTATTGTTCTTTTGTCACTCGATACAACTATTTCATCGTACACTGTTTTTCTCAACGTAAATATTGCAACTACACTATTTGTTTCATCTTCTTTGAGAAGTTTACCTATTTGTTGCAGATGTAACGAAGTATATGTTTGAGACTAACTTCTATTTCTGATGTTTATACTGCGTGTGCGTATGATTGAGAGAGAGGGAGGGAGGGGGATAGAGCTGATGAGTTTTAATTTGGGTGGGGGGGGGGGCAGTGGAGGCGGGAGTACAAGCTATTAGTGAGTGGTTGAAAACTTTGGTGACAGCGACAGCTGATTTGACTTTTCCTTTCAATATTCTGTGGAGGGGTTCATGGATTTTTTGGATTCTATTATTATTATATTGGACTGTATTATTCTATTAATCCTTTTTGCAGATGGTATTCTATTATTTTAAATAATGAATGGCTTGGCATATGTACTTGGTCATTCAACAGGATTTTCCCTTCTGCTTTGGTTTTCTGTATGTGGTAATTTTCTTGCATTATTAGGAGGCGTTGTTTTATGTCAATTCTAATTACTTTATGTCATTGTCTCTAGTGGTTGGTTTGTGGTCATTTTCTCTTAGGCCTTCTGCAAATGTGATGTGGTTTGTCCCATATTTCCAAACTCTCATGTGTTTTTTGTATCTGACATCAAATGTTCCCCTGTTTGCTCTATGTAACTGCCTTCACAAGTGTTACACTGTAGCTGGTATATACCTGCTTTCTGGTATATGTCTCTGTTATTTGTCAGTTTTGGGGTGTATTTTTGAACAGAACTGTCTATTGTGTCTGCTATGTTTATTCCTTATCTCTTGAAAATGTTGGTGATTTGATAGGTGAGTTTGCGTTTGTATGTCACTGTGTATCATCTACTGTTTTCTTTCAACTTTTTCTGATTATCCTGTGCAGTTGTTATGAGACTGCATGTTTGTGTTTGGTTCTGTTGTGTTGTTGTCTGTGGTTTGGAGCTTTCTGCTTTTATTTTACTTTTAATTTTGTTGTTAAGCTTGGTTACTGTGTTACTGTTGTAACCATTATTTTGTGGCTCCTGCATCATTATGTCCAATTCTTTTTGGTAGCCTTCTTTGGCAAGTGGTACTGTGTTGAGTCTGTGGAGCATGTGTTGAAGTGCTGTTTGCTTTTGTGTGTGCGGGTGGTTAGAGGACTGAGGAATCATATTGTCTGTTGCTGTGGGTTTACGGTAAATTTCAAACATATGCTTATGGTTCTGTTTTTTTATTGTTATATCCAGGAAGTTAATTTGGTTGTTCTGTTCTCTTTCAATTGTGAATTTTATATTTTTATGGATCTTGCTGATGTCAGTATGTAGTTTTTCAATTTTTCTTTGTGGTACATCTGTTAAGCAAAGGATGTCATCCATGTATCTGAACCAGTATAATATGTTGTATTCTTTTGCAAATACTTTTGTGAAAATGATCTGTTAAATGTGGTTTACAAAAATATCTGCTAAGGCTTCCGAAACTGGGGACCCAATTGGTAATCCATCTTCTTCTAAATAAAATTCATTACTGAATTTGAAGTAATTTTGTTGTGTTATGAGCTTTATTACTGTGCATATTTCCTTAATCTGTTCATCAGGAAGGTGACTATAAGTTTTCAGGTACTTATGTATAATTTCTATTACTTCTGGTACTCCTGGCCGGTGTGACCAAGCAATTCTAGGCGCATCAGTCAGGAACCACGCAGCCACTAAGTTTTCAGTTTCGAATCCTGCCTCAGGCATGACTGTGTGTGTGTTGTCCTTAGGTTAGTTAGGTTAAAGTAGTTCTAAGATCTAGGGGACTGATGACTTCAGATGTTAAGTCCCATAGTGCTCAGAGCCATTTGAACCATTTCTGGTACTGGTATGTTGCGATACATGTTTTCTATAACAAATGAAAGGAGGGTTATATCTTTTGTTCGTTGTATTTGCTGTGTAGTGTTTTTAATAGTTCTGTCTTCTTGTAATTTGAAATTTTCAGACAGAAATTTTAACATGTATCCTGCAAGCTTTAATGTGGGGGGATTTTCTAAAATCCAGTATTGGCCTCACAGAAGATTCGGTTTGTCGATTTTTGGTTGGCTTCGGAGAACCAGCGCAGTGGGACTGATCTATGACAACTTTCTTTTCTCTATGTTATCCAGTGTGATGTCAATATTTTTCAGAGTTTTTTTTATACTTTTGTCTTTAATCTGAATGTCATGTCTGATTTTAAATTTGTAATGCTATTTTGTAAAATGATTTCTTGTGTTTTGTCAATGTATTGTTCTTGGTGTATCAGTAATATTGTGGTCCCCTTATCTCCTTTTAAAATGTTGTTGTTGTTGTTGTTGTTGTTGTGGTCTTCAGTCCTGAGACTGGTTTGATGCAGCTCTCCATGCTACTCTATCCTGTGCAAGCTTCTCCATCTTCCAGTACCTACTGCAACCTACATCCTTCTGAATCTGCTGAGTGTATTCTTCTCTTGGTCTCCCTCTATGATTTTTACCCTCCACGCTGCCCTCCAATACTACATTGGTGATCCCTTGATGCCTCAGAACATGTCCTACCAACGGATCCCTTCTTCTAGTCAAGTTGTGCCACAAACTTCTCTTCTCCCCAATCCTATTCAATACCTCCTCATTAGTTATGTGATCTACCCATCTAATCTTCAGCATTCTTCTCTAGCACCACATTTCGAAAGCTTCTATTCTCTTCTTGTCCAAACTAGTTATCATCCATGTTTCACTTCCATACATGGCTACACTTTATACAAATACTTTCAGGAAAGAGTTCCTGACACTTAAATCTATACTCGATGTTAACAAATTTCTCTTCTTTATAAATGCTTTCCTTGCCATTGCCAGTCTACATTTTATATCCTCTCTACTTCAACCATCATCAGTTATTTTGCTCCCCAAATAGCAAAACTCATTTACTACTTTAAGTGTCTCATTTCCTAATCTAATTCCCTCAGCATCACCCGACTTTATTCGACTACATTCCTTTATCCTCATTTTGCTTTTGTTGATGTTCATCTTATATCCTCGTTTCAGGACACTGTCCATTCCATTCAACTACTCTTGCAAGTCCTTCGCTGACTCTGACAGAATTACAATGTCATCGGCGTACCTCAAAGTTTTTATTACTTTTCCATGGATTTTAATACCTACTCTGAATTTTTCTTTTGTTTCCTTTACTTCTTGCTCAATATACAGATTGAATAACATCAGTGAGAGGCTACAACCCTGTCTCACTCCCTTCCCAACCACTGCTTCCCTTTTATGCCCCTCGACTCTTATGACTGCCATCTGGTTTCTGTACAAATTGCAAATAACCTTTCGCTCCCTGTATTTTACCCCTGCCACCTTTAGAATTTGAAAGAGAGTATTCCAATCAACATTGTCAAAAGTTTCTCTAAGTCTACAAATGCTAGAAACATAGGTTTGCCTTTCCTTAATCTTTCTTCTAAGATAAGTCGTAAGGTCAGTATTGCCTCATGTGTTCCAGTATTTCTACGGAATCCAAACTGATCTTCCCCGAGGTCGGCTTCTACTAGTTTTTCCATTCGTCTGTAAAACTTTCGTGTTAGTATTTTGCAGCTGTCACATATTAAACTGATTGTTTGGTAATTTTCTCATCTGTCAACACCTGCTTTCTTTGGGATTGGAATTATTATTTTAAAAAGATAACATTTTGTTTTTGTAGTTTTTTCCTAATTTATCCTAGTGTTGCAGATCTGAGTTTTTGTTGTTTTTGTGTTGTTGCATTTTGATGCTGGTTATTATATTCTGGATTTCTTTTTTTACTGGTTCTCTAGTTAATCCAATGCTGACACTGCTACTTTCATTCCTATCATCCCTTGTCAAAACACTCTATGCTTCTATAATTATATTTCCTAAGGAACCTTCATCTTTTTCTAAATTTACATTTTATTTTCATCCTTTCTCCAACAGCTGTCTTTCTTTACTGTTTAACTGTGTGTCCGTAAGGTTCACTAATGTTGGGTAGAATTTGTGTGTGTGAGTAAAGGTAATATGTTGTAACTGGAGTTTTTTGAGTAGGTTGATCTTTCTTCTATTAACTGTTTCTATTCTTTGTGCACCAGTTTTGAAAGCTTTTCGACCCTGTTGACCAGATGGGAGAAAACTTTCATATGATTTATGGTGTCTGCGAGTTGTAAATATGTCTTATACGACTCATAATTTAACTCTTGTTTTTTAGAGTCTTAGGGATTTTATCTCGTATTTTAACCATATTTTCTGAGCAGAATGCATTGCTTTTTGCGTGGTGGTTGAACTGTTTTTAATTTTTACATTGAATATTTAGGTACCAGATTGTTACATTTGCATATGTTGTTGAATTTTGTGCGTTGTATGGTTTTATGGATGTTCAGATGAATCTTCTGAATTTCTGGTATGGGCCATGTGGAAATTCCTGGCATGGCATGAATAACAAGTCTGTTTGTGTGGCCATCCTCTGCAGCAAGCATATAAAAATTTGTTTTGTAAATAAAGCTGCCTTATCCTGCTGCTAGTTACTTTATTTATCCCATACAATTTTCACATTCTCCTGTTCTAAGGTATCATCAGTGGGATTTATAACGATACAGTTGTGTTAGTTTTATATTATTAAACAGTTAAATTCACAATTTTTTTTAAAAAGAGTAACTACTTACAATTTGGTGATTTGCGTTTTCTCACATGTGCCTATCAGCAAGTTCATGGCCAGGGATAATGACGTGTCCTGGGGTCCACTGAAAAACCACGGAATGGCTCCCACACAGGCGATGTGGAAACTGCTTCTGGAGATAGGCATTCTCTGAAGCTGACCTACATTCTGTCTTACACCATGGGGTTTTCTGGCTTTGGGAGATGGAATGGCATAACAGCACACGCAACAAACTGCATGTCATTAAGGAGGCTATGAATGTGTGGAAGTCTTCCAGGCAGGCCTCTCCCAGGGAATCAGTCATCCTCTGCCGGCTCATCATTGACTATATGAGGCTAATGCATGGTTAACTACTCTGTTGCGAGAAGCCACCTAAGTCTCGCTGTGGCTTCCAAATGACAATTGTCCACCTCTTCCTGGACTACTCACATTTAGCCGCTCTGTGACCGACTGTCAACTTTCCCACCAACCTGCCTTCGGTGTTGGACACAGTGACTCCACAGCAGTTTTAGTTTTACATTTTATCCGTGAGAGTGGGTTTTATACTTATATGTATGGTTTAGTGTATCCTTTGACCCTCTGTGTCCTCCAGCCTAGTGCTGTACGGTTGAGATTTTAATGTGTTGCAGAGTCACTGGCTTTGCCTTTCTATCCTCGTGGTTGCCAGCCACTGTAATCTGCTTTCATGTTTTACTCTCTTCTGTTGTTTTCTTGTCCTCTTTTGTTCCTTTTAGTGTTCATAGTGTGCCCTTCATTCTTATGGCTTTTCCTTTCTTTCTGTTTTGTGTTACACATTTAATCCGTTTTATTCTCACTCTTGTGGCATTGCTTTTTAGGAACATTGGTGAGGCAGATGGGGTGATAGCTGTCAACATCAAGTGAGTTTTTAGACAATCTCACCATAGCTGGTTGAAGATGATGATTATATGTCACTTGCAGTCAGATGAGATATGTTTAATCACCTGGCTGTGGGTGCGGTCAGGCCCAGGAGCTGTGTCGGTGCAATGTGCAAGAGCACTGAAGAGCTTCCACTTTGTAAATGGGGCATTATAGGATTCACCACAGCATGTAGTGCATTAGAGTACATTACCTTTCAGCCACCATTCCAGTGTGCGAAACCTTGGGGGGTGATTATCCAATGCAGTGCCCGGCAAAGTGCCCGGCAATCACATTTGTGTCGGTACATAACTCGCCATTTATGGTAACACCAGGGACAGCCATTGAGGCTTGGTACCCAAAGAGACATTTCATCTTTTTCCAGACTTTGGAAGACATGTGGCCTCCAATGGTGGAGACTTATCTCTCCCAACACCACTCCTTCTGTTGTTCGATAAGGTAGCGAACACTGGCACGGAGCCATTTAAAGAATATGATGTGCTCCAGGGAAGGGTGCCACTTACGGGCTGTAAAGCCTGCAGACACTCCTCAATTGCCTGAATGATTTTCGGCGACCACCAAGTGACTGCCTTACTCCTTGGGCACCCTAAAGAGCGAGGGATTCCGTTTTCTGTGACAGAAACAATTGTGCTAGTCATCTGCTCAACCATCACATCGATGTTACAATGTGGGGGAGATTCAACGGTGACAGCTAAGGTGAAAGTTACCCAGTTAGCCTTGTTCAAAGCCCATCTGGGCAGGCATCTGTGTGCCTGATGCTGGGGCACTGCCAGGAAGATGGGGAAGTGCTCACTACCACACAGGTAGTCATGTGCCCTTCAGTGGATAGATGGGAGATGTCCTGGGCTGCAGATTGATACGTCAATGGCTGAGTAACTCCCATGAGCCACACTGAAGCATGTGGTGGCCCCAGTATTTAAGAGTCAGAGGTCAAATTGCAACAGTAAATTTCGACAACTCTGCCTCGCCCAGTAACTAGGGTACCACCCCACAAGGGGTTATAGTCATTAAAATCTCCCGAGGAAGGAAAGGTTTAGGCAGTTTAATAATTAGTGCAGCTATACATTCAGGGGTACTGCACCATCTAGATGAAGATACACATTGCAGACAGTTATTTCCTGCATCATCTTTATTCTGACAGCCACAGCTTCAAGAGAGTTTTGAAGGGGCACATGTTCACTACAGACTGAGTTTAGAACATAAACGCAAACTCCACCTGTCAATCGATTATAGTCACTGTGGTTGCTGTAATATGCCTTATAGTGATGGAGGGCAGGGAACCAGGTTTCCTGGAGGGCAATGCAGATAGCAGGTTTAAACCTCAACAGTTGCTGTAGCTCAGCCAGGCAGTGGATAAAACCACCACAGTTCCACTGGACGATGACATCGTGAGACTGAGAAGGCACGGAAAATTCAGTGAAGCACTGTACGGCTCACAGTCACCTGCTTCCACTGATTTATTGCCTGAATAGTTTATATCCATCATGTGAGAGGGTCTGGCGAGATCGACACTCCTGGAAATGGAAAAAAGAACACATTGACACCAGTGTGTCAGACGCACCATACTTGCTCCGGACACTGCGAGAGGGCTAGAGGGCTGTACAAGCAATGATCACACGCGCGGCACAGTGGACACACCAGGAACCGCGGTGTTAGCCATCGAATGGCGCTAGCTGTGCAGCATTTGTGCATCGCCGCCGTCAGTGTCAACCAGTTTGCCGTGGCATACGGAGCTCCATTGCAGTCTTTAACACTGGTAGCATGCCGCGACTGCATGGACGTGAACCGTATGTGCAGTTGACGGACGTTGAGCGAGGGCGTATAGTGGGCATGCGGGAGGCCGTGTGGACATACCGCCGAATTGCTCAACACGTGGCGCGTGAGGTCTCCACAGTACATTGATGTTGTCGCCAGTGGTCGGCAGAAGGTGCACATGCCCGTCAAACTGGGACCGGACCGCAGCGATGCACGGATGCACGCCAAGACCGTAGGATCCTATGCAGTGCCGTAGGGGACCGCACCGCCACTTCCAAGCAAATTAGGGACACTGTTGCTCCTGGGGTATCGGCGAGGACCATTCGCAACCGTCTCCATGAAGCTGGGCTACGGTCCCGCACACCATTATGCTGTCTTCCGCTCACGCCCCAACATCGTGCTGCCGGCCTCCAGAGGTGTCGCGACAGGCGTGAATGGAGGGACGAATGGAGATGTGTCGTCTTCAGCGATGAGAGTTGCTTCTGCCATGGTGCCAATGATGGTCGTATGCGTGTTTGGCGCCGTGCAGGTGAGCGCCACAATCAGGACTGCATACGACCGAGGCACACAGGGCCAACACCCAGCATCATGGTGTGGGGAGCAATCTCTTACACTGGCTGTACACCTCTGGTGATCGTCGAGGGAACACTGAATAGTGCACGGTACATCCAAACCGTCATCGAACCCATCGATCTACCATTCCTAGACCAGCAAGGGAACTTGCTGTTCCAACAGGACAATGCACGTCCGCATGTATCCCCTGCCACCCAACGTGCTCTAGAAGGTGTAAGTCAACTACCCTGGCCAGCATGTTTCCCACTAGAAGATACCTAGGAATGGAGTGACCCAAGGGACCACTTCCTAGGGAGAGATGCTGAAGAACACTTACGCTTCTCCAGCTCCAGCCTTGATTGTTGTGCAATGATGGTTGTGGTGGGGGCGGGGAGGGGGCGGGGGGGGGGGCGGGGGGCCGTGTTGCTCCTCAAGTAGGTGGTGCAGGATCAACAGGGATGGAAATGCTCTCCAACATCAAGGGGGCATGTGAGTCTACCAGCTCTGAGAGGTGACCTGGTTTGGCAGAGCTCATGGTGTCAGAACTGTTGTAGGGGTGGTGCAAGACTATGTCATACACACAGGATGCATGTGTTCAAATTTTCTCTTAGCCTCAGTGTAGGTCATTCAGTGCAGGGTCTTGTACTCCATGATTCTCCTTTCTTTCTGGAGAATCCTGCTGCCAGGTGAGCAAGGTGAATGGTGCTCTCTGCAGTTGACACACGTGGAAGGCAGTGCACATAGAGTATTGTGATGTGATGGGCAACCACAATCTTGGCTTGTGACACTGGAAGCAGTGCGGGAAAACATATTGCTGAACTTCCAGCACTTAAAGCACTGAGTTGGGGGATGGATACAGGTCTTTACATCACACCAGTAGACCATCACCTTGACCTTCTTGAACAATGTATCACCCTCAAAGGCCAATATGAAGGCACCGCTGGCAACCTCATTATCCTTCCGACCCCGGTGGACATGCTGGATGAAATTTACACCTCGTCACTCTAAATTGGCATGCAGCTCAATTTCGGACTGCAAAAGAATGTCTCTGTGAAATGTGATACCCTGGACCACATTTAAGCTCTTACTTGTACTTTTGTGTGTTGAATTGTGCTTGTGATAGCTTAGAAACTGCTGGTGTTTCACCACCAGCAAGAGATGATGGACTGTGCTTCATCGTTTGTCATCCACCCTGATGCCGCCCACTCTGACCAGGGGCCCTCCCAACAGGCGCCACCTGATAGGATGGCCTTTACTGGGAGTCCCGGTGCCCCAGGAGGATGGGCATTTACCCCTTGGCATATGCAGGGAGTTAACAGTGCAGGCATCAGCAGCACAATGCCTGTGTGGTCACGGGTCTAATTCACGAAGGACACAATGGACCTTTTAAGGCTCCCTTCTCCAATTGGCTCATTCTTTCGGAAAAGTTTGAAGAATGGAAGTCAAACCCTACAGGAGGCCATCACATAAGGGCTGAAACATGTGAAACTCCTTTTAGTCACCTTGTACGACAGGCAGGAATACCTCGGGCCTACTCTAAACCCCGGACCTACAGGGGAGAAGGAGAATATGATATGGTTGCTCCAGTCCTGATTGTACTACCATGTCATGAGTGGAATGCTGTATCTTTGCGAGGTGGTGGGTGACTGGAGCTATAAGGCACGGGGATGTGTTGTTGTACAAAGCTGGGAAGGTAATAACAGTCTGTGAAGGCCTCAGTGAGATCCTCAGCATATTTTCAGAGGAACTGCTCATCACTACTGATGCAACAGCCATGGATGACTAGGCTGTATGGAAGGGACTTCTTGGTATAGAAAGTGTTGCAGCTGTGAAAGTGTTCTAGAAACTAGAACTGAGAACCAGACATTTTTATTAATTAGACTGCGCATCTTATGTGGTGAGAAAAAGTCAATAATTGTATCTTGGGACTTTATAATGTCAATATGTTGGTACACAGTGCAATTAAAATTCCGTTCCTTAATTTTCTATGTAGTTTCAACTTTTATTCTAATACACACATCAAAAAAGTTTTGCATAACCTCTTTCCCTAGAGTTGGAGAGTAGAGAACCTGTACAGAAAATTGGAATAGAAATCAACATAAACAACATTTAAGCCCTTTTTATTGCTCATAAAAACCACACTCTGCATGTTTTACCACTATACAGTGATACCTTCACAGGTGGGGGTCTAGATTTCTGTATACACTGGTACCTCTAATACCCAATAGCACATCCACTTGCATTGATGCATGCCTGTATTTGTCATGGCATACCATCCACAAGTTCATCAAGGCACTGTTGGTCCAGATTGTCACAGTCCTCAACGGCGATTTGGCATAGATCCCCAAGAGTGGTTGGCGGGTCATGTTATCCATAAACAGCCATTTTCAATCCATCCCAGACAAGTTTGATGGGTTCTGTCTGGAGAGCATGCTGGCCACTCTAGTTGAACAATATAAATATCCTGAAGGAAGTCATTCATGGGGGTATGAATTCTCATCCACAACAATTAATGCCTCACGAATATGCTGAGGATATCATTGCACTATTGGTTGGAGAATGGCATTCATGTATCATACAGCCATTATGATGCCTTCCATGACCAGCAGCAACATACATCAGCCCCACATAGTGAAACTACACCTGCTGTACAGTGTGTCTTAGGTGTTCAGCTTCACCGTGTTGCCTCTAAACACGTCTCCAACGATTGTGTGGTTGACGGCATATATGATACTCATTAGTGAAGAGAATGTGATGCCAATCCTGAGTGGCCTGTTCAGCATGTTGTCGGACCCATCTGTAAGACACTGCATGTTGTCATGGTTGCAAAAATTAACCTCACCATGGATGTCAGGAGTGGAGTTGCCCATCATGCAGCCTGTTGTGCACAGTTTGAGTCATAACACAACGTCCTGTGGCTGCACAAAAAGCATTATTCTGGCATTGCTGTCAGGGTTCCTATGAGCCACAAGCCATAGCTAGTAGTCGTCCACTGCAGTAGTAACCCTTGGGTGGCTTCAGCGGGGATTGTCATCAGTAGTTCCTGTATCTCTGTATGTCCTCTATATTTGAACACTATCACTTTGGTTCACTTGGAGATGCCTGGACACGTCCCCTGTTGAGAGCCCTTCCTAGCACAAAGTAACTAAGTGGATGTGATCAAACCACAGTATTGGCCATCTAGGCATGGCTGAACTTCAGACAACCTGAGCTGTCTACCTCCTTCCAGGTGGAATGACTCGAACTTATTGGCTGTCGGAGCCCCTCCGTCTAAGAGGTGCTGCTCATGCATGGTTGTATACATCTTTGGGTGGGTTTAGTGACATCTCTTAACAGTCAAAGGGACTGTGTCTGTATTACAATATCCACAGTCAACATCTATCTTCAGGAGTTCTTGGAACTGGGATGATGCAAAACTTTTCCAGCATGTGTGTAAATATCCCAGCTATGCTAACAAACTCTTCAAAAAGTTTCATGGACAATACATCTTCAAATCTAGAAACCTCAGATATAGAAGTAAGGAACATTGACCTAGGCTTATCTGACCACAATGCACTCATTACAGTTTTCACACTTCCCGTAAATACAACAATAGTACATCATAGGTACAAAAGAATTTTCTCCCCTGAAAACTGCCACCAGTTTACTACCACAGTGACTGACCAATCCTCGGCATACGTATTGTCACAAACAAATACAAATGACATGTTCTCTCTTTCCATGATAGATCTGGAAATGTGCTGTCTATAAAGATTCATGAAAGTCAACTCACATACACTTACAAAAACACACTGAGAAATTTCTACACTGAAGTGAAAATTTCTTCTGACACTAAAAAGGAAAAAAAAGTATGAAACTGCAAATGTAAGTGTATAAAAAGGATAATTAATGTAGCATACATATTACATAATTATAGATTGGTAAGGGAGTCAGACAATGAATCAAGCAGAACATGGTAAATTGTTAAAGAGAACTGGGAAAAGCAGTAAGGAACAGGAGACTATACTTATATCTGGAGATAACAATCAACTAAAAAAAGAAGCATTGCTCAATTACATTATTAACTACTTTCTAAGTGTACTTGAGAAACTATTATGAACTTTAACAAACAAAAGAAAATAACAGCACAAAAGTAGGCATCAGTAGGAGAATAAGTTCCACTAATGAATATGAAATGTGGAAGTAATTAATAGTCTGAGGCCAAAAACGTCTGCAGAAATGGATAAAGTGCAAGTGTCACAAATAAAAAAGTTGCTCCACAAATTTTGTAGCCACTGGTACATACTGCCAATTTCTCATTCAGTGAAGGTGTGTTCACACAGAGGATGAAAATGTCTAAGGTTAGAACTCTGTTCAAAAATGGGTATTCATGCTAGGTAGAAAACTGCAGACGTATGTCCCTCCTTCAATCTCTTTAATAAATCTTTAGGAAGTTGATGAAAATCAGGATCATAAGCTATCTCGACACCTCCAATCTTCTGAATTGTAATCAACACAGCTTTCATACAGGTTATAACACGGGAGCCATACAAGTCTCATGAAGGAGCCAGAAGGAGTTTAGACCATAACAAAAGTGTTGTAGGAATCAACCAAGATCTTATCAATGCCTTTGATACAGTGAACCACTAAATACTCCATTAGAAACTGGAAGCTATAGCATCAAAGATATTGGCAAGGAACTAACTTAATCCTATCTACAACATAGAACACAGGTTTTGGAACTCACAGGGTCTCAAAACAGGCAAAAAATAAAGTGGCTATCAGATGCTAAGAGGGTGGCAACAGGTGTCCTGTAGGGTACTGTTCATGGCACCACCTATAATTTCTGATCTATATAATTGACAATAAAAGCCCAAACGGTTTGTCAAAAATGATGTTATTTGCAGACCATACAACCATAATTTGGTGATGGAAAATCCTTATCTATTACTGCTGAAAAAGTTGTGAATTCCGTGCTGCAGTGGTTTCTTCCTAATAAGTTAACATTTAATTTAAATAAAATAAATTACCTACAGTACAGTAAAGGAAATGAGAAGTATATCCTCCAGTTTTTATTGAGTGACCATGAAATAGAGAAAGTAAAGTTTACAGAATTATTGGGCATGCACACTGACCATGTCTTCAGCTGGAAAAGCCATTGCATTTACATATCCAAAAAACTCAATTCTGCATGTTTTGCACCGAGCATAATTTATGGAATTTGTTGCAAACAATGTACACCGTTAGTGTACTTTGCTTATTTCCAGTCTGCTGCATCTTATAGAAGAATGTTCTGAGGTGTCAAAAAACCTCACTTCCAGATACTTTGAAATGACAAGAAAATGTCATTAAAATTATTAAATACAGCTCTCCACAAACACACTGCAAGCCCTTATTCATGCAGTTAATAATACTTACAGTACCATTGTTGTTCATATTCAAAAGTATGTCTGATAGAAGTACACACACAAGTAATTGACATATGAATTCAGATTTACAGAAGTACAACACACATCAGGAAGAATCTGCATGTAGAAAAATAAAAACAAAAACTCAAAACAGGTTGAGCCATTATGGAATAAAGCTGTATAACACACTGTCAATTTAGATCAAGGGAATTATGGATGACAAAAAATTTAAGTCAGAAATAAAACTTAAGTATTAAATTAATGTTTCTATATCATGGATGAGTATTTTGAATTCCTTGATGACTAATAACCTCTTGTTTTCTTTTCAGTGTCATTCAAACATGCTGTTCTCATTGTAAATATTAAATATTGTTTGTATATTCTTGTTTCTTGAAGTGTACTGCTTGTATGTCAGAATTGTTATAGGGCACATCTAATACCAATCCATTAGTCCATTATGAAATTTTTTAAACACATTGTATAATGTTAATTTCATATTAGTTATATTAACATCTAGAATTGTGATGTATGTATGCTGTATCTAATTATGACAATACCTACATCATGTATGTGATGCAAAGGATACTGTGGTGAACAGGAATTACTAACTTAAATCTGAACACACTTTTCTTTTTGTAAATAATAAAGAAAAAACACAAACTAGGAAATGATCAGAAAGTAATTATATGTACAAATTAACTTGGAATGTCAATGTAAAATGACTTTCTCCACATCATTACAATCTGTCATGCAAAATTGTCCATGGAATGAGCAACTAACTAACTTTATAATGGGTTACTGATGAAGACGGAGTAGTTTCTTCTTTTATTTCTTTGATACACTAATAATAACACACAAATGGGAAAAACATTAAGCCGTTTTCAAGATTTTTAGTGTTGTTGTTGTTGTTGTTGTTGTTGTTGTTGTGATCTTCAGTCCTGAGATTGGTTTGATGCAGCTCTCCATGCTACTCTATCCTGTGCAAGCTTCTTCATCTCCCAGTACATATTGTAGCCTACATCCTTTTGAATCTGCTTAGTGTATTAATCTCTATGTCTCCCACTATGATTTTTACCCTCCACACTGCCCTCCAATACTAAATTGGTGATCCCTTGATGCCTAAGTACATGTCCTACCAACCAATCCCTACTTCTAGTCAAGCTGTGCCACAAACTCCTCTTCTCTCCAATTGTATGCAATACCTTCGCATTAGTAATGTGATCTACCCATCTAATCTTCAGCATTCTTCTGTAGCACCACATTTCGAAAGCTTCTATTCTCTTCTTGTCCAACTATTTATCATCCATGTTTCACTTCCATACAAAGCTACACTCCATACAAATACTTTCAGAAATGACTCCCTGTATTCCAGCCAACATTGTCAAAAGCTTTTTCCAAGTCTAGAAATGCTATAAACACAGGTTTGCCGTTTCTTAATGTAGCTTCTAAGATAAGTCATAGGGTCAGTGTTGCTGCACGTGTTCCAATATTTCTACGGAATCCGAACTGATCTTCCCCGAGGTCAGCTTCTACCAGTTTTTCCATTCATCCGTAAAGAATTCTCGTTAGTATTTTGCAGCTGTGACTTATTGAACTTATAGTTCGGTAATTTTCACATCTGTCAACACCTGTTTTCTTTGGGATTGGAATTATTATATTCTTCTTGAAGTCTGAGGGTATTTCACCTGTCTCATACATTTTGCTCACCAGATGGTAGAGTTTTGTCAGGACTGGCTCTCCTAAGGCTGTCAGTAGTTCTAATGCAATGTTGCCTACTCCCAGGGCCTTGTTTCAACTTAGGTCTTTCAGTGCTCTGTCAAACTCTTTGCGCGGTATCATATCTCCCACTTCATCTCAGCATTTTAAGTGTTATATAGGGAGAAAATGGAAGAACTTGATGACTTGCTTCAGTTACACGTAATATCTTTTGAGTGTTTCATCTACCAATGGGAAAATGCTCCTCTCTAAGCACAAATAAGTGTGTATGCTCCTTTATAAATAATTGACTGAAAAATCTGATTCCAGCTGCCTCATCCTACTTTACCCAGCACCTTCCCAAAAATTTCCCAACACTTTTGGTACACAAATATACTTGTTCTCTTCTCACTAATATATCACTCATACCCCTCACCCCGGCTTGCCCATTCTCACTCACTCACTACTACTACTACAACTACTACTACCAGTAGTAGTAGTAGTAGTAGTAGTAGTAGTAGTATTTCCTCTTGCTGTCACTGTCTCTGGCTTGCTCTATATTACTGCTACTATGTGTTTCACTCCTTCCTACTGCTGCTGTATCTTCTCACTGACACACCGTCTCTCTTCTTTTTTGCCATTGTCACAGACTCTGTGTTGCATTATCATTGGTTCTCACCTACTTCTACTTCCCAATTTTCTTCATTCCTCTCCAACCATGGCGAAAAGTCCGCATGGTGAATGTTGTATTCAATCCCGATGAAATTTCTATCTTTCATCAACACTCTGAAGATCCACAGATTACAGAATGCCTCCAGATGTGCTTCGGAAACTACTACAGCTCTTCCGGGAACGATGTAAGCAAAGACAGTTTGAGACATTACTAACATCGAGAAAAGTCCGCATAGTGCCTGTTGTACTCAATCCCGATGCACTTTCTGTGTTTCATGAACACTCTGATGGTCCACAGATTACAGAATGCCTCCAGATGCCTTGGAAACTACTACTGGTCTTCCAGGGAACGATCAAAGTGTAGACAATATGAGACATTACTCCCATGGAGAAAAGTCCGCATGGTGAATGTTGTATTCAATCTCGATGCAACATTTGTGTTTCACCAACACTCTGAAGGACCACAGATTACGAACTGCCTCCATATGTGCTTCGGAAACTACTACTGGTCTTCCAGGGAACTATGAAAACATATACTGTTTGAGACATTACTGCCATAGAGAAAAGTCCGCATGGTGCCGTTGTATTCCATCCCGATGTAATTTCAGTGTTTCATCAACACTCTGAAGGTCCAAAGATTACTGAATGCCTCGAAATGTGCTTTCGGAAACTACTACTGCTCTTCCAGGGACCGATCAAAGCGTTGACAGTTTGAGAAATTACTCCCACGGAGATAAGTCCGCATGGTGAATGTTGTATTCCATCACGATGCTATTTCTGTGTCTAACCAACACTCTGAAGGTCCACAGATTATAGAATGCCTCCAGATGTGCTTCGGAAACTAGTACTGGTCCTCCAGGTAAATATTTAATCGTAGCCAGCTTCAGAAATTCCTCCCATGGAGAAACGTCCGCATGGTGCCTGTTGTATTCAATCCCGATTCAATATCTGTGTTTCATCAAAACTCTGAAGGTCCAACGATTACTGAATGCCTCCAGATGTACTTTGGAAACTACTACTGGTTCTTCCAGGGAACGATCAAAACGTAGACAGTTTGAGATATTACTCCCATGGAGAAAAGTCCGCATGGCGCCTGTTGTACTCAATCCCGATGCAATTTCTGTGTTTCATCAACACTCTGAAGGTCCACAGATTAATGAATGCCTCGACATGTGCTTCGGAATCTACGACTCGTCTCCCAGGAATCGATCAAAGCGTAGACACTTTGAGACATTACTCCCATGGAGTAAAGTCCGCATGGTGCCTGTTGTATTCTATCCCGATGCAATTTCTATCTTTCATCAACACTCTGAAGGTCCACAGATCACAGAATGCCTCCAGATGTGCTTCGGAAACTACTACTGGTTTTCCAGGGAACGATCAAAGCGTAGACAGTTTGAGACAATACTCCCATGGAGAAAAGTCCGCATAGTGCCTGTTGTATTCAATGCCGATACAATTTCTGTGTTTCATCAACACTCTGAATGTCCTAAGATTACTGAATGCCTCCAGATGTGCTTCGGAAACTACTACTGGTTTTCCAGGGAACGATCAAAGCGTAGACAGTTTGAGACAATACTCCCATGGAGAAAAGTCCGCATGGTGCCTGTTGTATTCAATCCCGATTCAATTTCTGTGTTTCATCAACACTCTGAAGGTCCAAAGAATACTGAATGCCTCCAGTTGTGCTTTGGAAACTACTACTGGTCTTCCAGGGAACGATCAAAGCGTGGACAGTTTGAGACATTACTCCCATGGAGAAAAGTCCGCATGGTGAATGTTGTATTCCATCTCGAAGCAATTTCTGTGTTTCATCAAACTCTGAACGTCCACAGATAATAGAATGGGTCCAGATTTGCTTTGGAAACTACTACTGGTCTTCCAGGGAACG
The DNA here is from genome assembly GCF_023897955.1 of Schistocerca gregaria. Taxonomy (NCBI): domain Eukaryota; kingdom Metazoa; phylum Arthropoda; class Insecta; order Orthoptera; family Acrididae; genus Schistocerca; species Schistocerca gregaria. Next base: position 24,913,915 of record NW_026061710.1, read on the forward strand.
ATCCAAGCGGAGACAGTTTCAGACATTACTCCTATGGAGAAAAGTCCTCATGGGGAGTGTTGTATACAATCCCGAAGCAATTTATTTGTTTCATCAACACTCTGAAGGTCCACAGATTTCATAATGCCTACCGATGTGCTTCGGAAACTACTACTGGTCCTCCAGGGAAATACCTAATCGTAGACAGCTTCAGACATTCCTCCCATGGAGAAACGTCCGCATGGTGCCTGTTGTATTCAATCCCGATTCAATTTCTGTGTTTCATCAAAACTCTGAAGGTCCAACGATTACTGAATGCCTCAGGATGTACTTTGGAAACTACTACTGGTTCTTAGAGGGAACGATCAAAACGTAGACAGTTTGAGATATTACTCCCATGGAGAAAAGTCCGCATGGCGCCTGTTGTACTCAATCCCGATGCAATTTCTGTGTTTCATCAACACTCTGAAGGTCCACAGATTAATGAATGCCTCGACATGTGCTTCGGAATCTACGACTCGTCTCCCAGGAATCGATCAAACCGTAGACACTTTGAGACATTACTCCCATGGAGTAAAGTCTGCATGGTGCCTGTTGTATTCTCTCCCGATGCAATTTCTATCTTTCATCAACACCCTGAAGGTCCACAGATTACAGAATGCCTCCAGATGTGCTTCGGAAACTACTACTGGTTTTCCAGGGAACTATCAAAGCGTAGACAGTTTGAGACAATACTCCCATGGAGAAAAGTCCGCATGGTGCCTGTTGTATTCAATGCCGATGCAATTTCTGTGTTTCATCAACACTCTGAATGTCCTAAGATAACTGAATGCCTCCAGATGTGCTTCGTAAACTACTACTGGTTTTCCAGGGAACGATCAAAACGTAGACAGTTTGAGACATTACTCCCATGGAGATAAGTCCGCATGGTGAATGTTGTATTCCATCACGATGCTATTTCTGTGTCTAACCAACACTCTGAAGGTCCACAGATTATAGAATGCCTCCAGATGTGCTTCGGAAACTAGTACTGGGCCTCCAGGGAAATATTTAATCGTAGCCAGCTTCAGACATTCCTCCCACGGAGAAACGTCCGCATGGTGCCTGTTGTATTCAATCCCGATTCTATTTCTGTGTTTCATCAAAACTCTGAAGGTCCAACGATTACTGAATGCCTCCAGATGTACTTTGGAAACTACTACTGGTTCTTCCAGGGAACGATCAAAACGTAGACAGTTTGAGATATTACTCCCATGGAGAAAAGTCTGCATGGCGCCTGTTGTACTCAATCCCGATGCAATTTCAGTGTTTCATCAACACTCTGAATGTCCTAAGAATACTGAATGCCTCCAGATGTGCTTCGGAAACTACTACTGGTTTTCCATTGAACGATCAAAGCGTAGACAGTTTGAGACAATACTCCCATGGAGAAAAGTCCGCACGGTGCCTGTTGTATTCAATCCCAATGCAATTTCTGTGTTTCATCAACACTCTGAAGGTCCAAAGAATACTGAATGCCTCCAGATGTGCTTCGGTAACTACTACTAGTCGTCCAGGGAACGATCAAAGCGTAGACAGTTTGAGACATTACTCCCATGGAGAAAAGTAAGCATGGTGCCTGTTGTATTTAATCACAATGCAATTTCTATGTTTCACCAACACTCTGTAGGTCCACAGATTATAGAATGCCTCCAGATGTATTTCGGAAACTATTACTGATCCTACAGGGAAATATCTAAGCGTAGACAGAGTTGAGACATTACTCCCATGAAGAAACGGGGGTATGGAGGCTTTTGTATTCAATCCCGATGCAATTTCTGTGTTTCATCAACACACTGAAGATCAACAGATTACAGAATGAGTCCAGATGTGCTTCGGAAACTACTACTGGTCTTCCAGAGAACGATCAAAGCGTAGACAGGTTGAGACATTACTCCCATGGAGATAAGTCCGCAGGGCGTATGTTGTATTCCATCTCGATGCAATTTCTGTGTTTCACCAACACTCTGAAGATCCACAGATTATAGAATGCCTCCAGATTTGCTTGGAAAACTACTACTGGTCTCCCAGGGAACGATCATTGCGTAGGCAATTTGAGACCTGACTCCAATGGGGAAAAGTCGGCATGGTGCCTTTTGTATTAAATCCCGATGCAATTTCTGTGTTTCATCAAACTCTGAAGGTCCACAGATAATAGAATGGGTCCAGATTTGCTTTGGAAACTACTACTGGTCTTCCAGGGAACGATCCAAGCGGAGACAGTTTCAGACATTACTCTTATGGAGAAAAGTCCTCATGGGGAGTGTTGTATACAATCCCGAAGCAATTTATTTGTTTCATCAACACTCTGAAGGTCCACAGATTACATAATGCCTACAGATGTGCTTCGGAAACTACTACTGGTACTCCAGGGAAATATCTAATCGTAGACATCTTCAGACATTCCTCCCATAGAGAAACGTCCGCATGGTGCCTGTTGTATTCAATCCCGATGCAATTTCTGTGTTTCATCAAAACTCTGAAGGTCCAACGATTACTGAATGCCTCCAGATGTGCTTTGGAAACTACTACTGGTTCTCCCAGGGGACGATCAAAGCGTAGACAGTTTGAGACATTGCTCCAATGGAGTAAAGTCCGCATGGTGCCTGTTGTATTCTATCCCGATTCAATTTCTATCTTTCATCAACACTCTGAAGGTCAACAGATTACAGAATACCTCCAGATGTGCTTCGGAAACTACTACTGGTCCTCCAGGGAACGATCAAAGCGTAGACAGTTTGAGACATTACTCCCATGGAGAAATGTCAGCATGGGCCCTGTTGTATTCAATGCCGATGCAATTTCTGTGTTTCATCAACACTCTGAAGGTCCAAAGATTACTGAATGCCTCCAGATGTGCTTCGGTAACTTCTACTAGTCTTCCAGGGAACGATCAAAGCGTAGACAGTTTGAGACATTACTCCAATGGAGAAAAGAAAGCATGGTGCCTGTTGTATTTAATCACAATGCAATTTCTATGTTTCACCAACACTCTGAAGGTCCACAGATTATAGAATGCCTCCAGATGTATTTCGGAAACTACTACTGATCCTACAGGGAAATATCTAAGCGTAGACAGAGTTGAGACATTACTCCCATGAAGAAACGTGGGTATGGAGGCTTTTGTATTCAATCCCGATGCAATTTCTGTGTTTCATCAGAACACTGAAGATCAACAGATTACAGAATGAGTCCAGATGTGCTTCGGAAACTACTACTGGTCTTCCAGGGAACGATCAAAACGTAGACAGTTTGAGACATTACTCCCTAGGAGATAAGTCCGCATGGTGAATGTTGTATTCCAACTCGATGCAATTTTTTGTTTCACCAACACTCTGAAGGTCCACAGATTATAGAATGCCTCCAGATTTGCTTGGGAAACTACTACTGGTCTTCCAGGGAACGATCATTGCGTAGGCAATTTGAGACATGACTCCAATGGGGAAATGTCGGCATGGTGCCAGTTGTATTAAATCCCGATTCCATTTCTGTGTTTCATCAACTCTCTGAAGGTCCACCGTTTACAGAATGCCTCCAGTTGTGCTTTGGAAACTACTACTGGTCTTCCAGGCAACGATCAAAACGTAGACAGTTTGAGACATTACTCCCATGGAGATAAGTCCGCATGGTGAATGTTGTATTCCATCACAATGCTATTTCTGTGTCTAACCAACACTCTGAAGGTCCACAGATTATAGAATGCCTCCAGATGTGCTTCGGAAACTAGTACTGGGCCTCCAGGGAAATATTTAATCGTAGCCAGCTTCAGACATTCCTCCCATGGAGAAACGTCCGCATGGTGCCTGTTGTATTCAATCCCGATTCTATTTCTGTGTTTCATCAAAACTCTGAAGGTCCAACGATTACTGAATGCCTCCAGATGTACTTTGGAAACTACTACTGGTTCTTCCAGGGAACGATCAAAACGTAGACAGTTTGAGATATTACTCCCATGGAGAAAAGTCCGCATGGCGCCTGTTGTACTCAATCCCGATGTAATTTCTGTGTTTCATCAACACTCTGAAGGTCCACAGATTAATGAATGCCTCGACATGTGCTTCGGAATCTACGACTCGTCTCCCAGGAATCGATCAAAGCGTAGACACTTTGAGACATTACTCCCATGGAGTAAAGTCCGCATGGTGCCTGTTGTATTCTATCCCGATGCAAATTCTGTGTTTCGTCAAACTCTGAAGGTCCACAGATAATAGAATGGGTCCAGATTTGCTTTGGAAACTACTACTGGTCTTCCAGGGAACGATCCAAGCGGAGACAGTTTCAGACATTACTCCCATGGAGAAAAGTCCTCATGGGGAGTGTTGTATACAATCCCGAAGCAATTTATTTGTATCATCAACACTCTGAAGGTCCACAGATTACATAATGCCTACAGATGTGCTTCGGAAACTACTACTGGTCCTCCAGGGAAATATCTAATCGTAGACAGCTTCAGACATTCCTCCCATAGAGAAACGTCCGCATGGTGCCTGTTGTATTCAATCAAGATGCAATTTCTGTGTTTCATCAAAACTCTGAAGGTCCAACGATTACTGAATGCCTCCAGATGTGCTTTGGAAACTACTACTGGTTCTTCCAGGGAACGATCAAAGCGTAGACAGTTTGAGACATTACTCCCATGGAGAAAAGTCCGCATGGCGCCTGTTGTATTCAATCCCGATGCAATTTCTGTGTTTCATCAACACTCTGAAGGTCCACAGATTAATGAATGCCTCGACATGTGTTTCGGAATCTACGACTGGTCTCCCAGGAATCGATCAAAGCGTAGACAGTTTGAAACATTACTCCCATGGAGTAAAGTCCGCATGGTGCCTGTTGTATTCTATCCCGATGCAATTTCTATCTTTCATCAACACTCTGAAGGTCCACAGATTACAGAATGCCTCCAGATGTGCTTCGGAAACTACTATTGGTTTTCCAGGGAACGATCAGAGCGTAGACAGTTTGAGACAATACTCCCATGGAGAAATGTCAGCATGGGCCCTGTTGTATTCAATGCCGATGCAATTTCTGTGTTTCATCAAAACTCTGAAGGTCCAAAGATTACTGTATGCCTCCAGATGTGCTTCGGTAACTACTACCAGTCTTCCAGGGAACGATCAAAGCGTAGACAGTTTGAGACATTACTCCCATGGAGAAAAGTAAGCATGGTGCCTCTTGTATTTAATCGCAATGCAATTTCTATGTTTCACCAACATTCTGAAGGTCCACAGATTATAGAATGCCTCCAGATGTATTTCGGAAACTACTACTGACCTACAGGGAAATATCTAAGCGTAGACAGAGTTGAGACATTACTCCCATGAAGAAACGTGGGTATGGAGGCATTTGTATTCAATCCCGATGCAATTTCTGTGTTTCATCAACACACTGATGATCAACAGATTACAGAATGAGTCCAGATGTGCTTCGGAAACTACTACTGGTCTTCCAGGGAACGATCAAAACGTAGACAGTTTGAGACATTACTCCCATGGAGAAAGGTCCGCATGGTGAATGTTGTATTCCATCTCGATGCAATTTCTGTGTTTCACCAACACTCTGAAGGTCCAAAGATAACTGAATGCCTCCAGATGTGCTTCGGAAACTACTACTGGTCCTACATGGAAATATCTAAGTGTAGACAGTTCGAGACATTACTCCCATGAAGAAACTTGCGTATGTAGGCTTTGTTATTTAATCCCTATGCAATTTCTGTGTTTCATCAACACACTGAAGGTCAACAGGTTACAGAATGAGTCCAGATGTGCTTCGGATACTACTACTGGTCTTCCAGGGAACGATCAAAACGTAGACAGTTTGGGACATTACTCCCATGGAGAAAAGTCCGTTGCAATTTCTGTGTTTCATCAAACTCTGAAGGTCCACAGATAATAGAATGCATCCAGATTTGCTTGGGGAACTACTACTGGTCTTCCAGGGAACGATCCAAGCGGAGACAGTTTCAGACGTTACTCCCAATGATAAAAGTCCTCATGGGGAATGTTGTATTCAATCCCGAAGCAATTTATTTGTTTCATCAACACTCTGAAGTTCCACAGATTACATAATGACTACAGATGTGCTTTGGAAACTACTACTGGTCTCCCAGGGAACGATCCAAGCGGAGACAGTTTCAGACATTACTCCCATGGAGAAAAGTCCTCATGGGGAGTGTTGTATACAATCCCGAAGCAATTTATTTGTATCATCAACACTCTGAAGGTCCACAGATTACATAATGCCTACAGATGTGCTTCGGAAACTACTACTGGTCCTCCAGGGAAATATCTAATCGTAGACAGCTTCAGACATTCCTCCCATAGAGAAACGTCCGCATGGTGCCTGTTGTATTCAATCAAGATGCAATTTCTGTGTTTCATCAAAACTCTGAAGGTCCAACGATTACTGAATGCCTCCAGATGTGCTTTGGAAACTACTACTGGTTCTTCCAGGGAACGATCAAAGCGTAGACAGTTTGAGACATTACTCCCATGGAGAAAAGTCCGCATGGCGCCTGTTGTATTCAATCCCGATGCAATTTCTGTGTTTCATCAACACTCTGAAGGTCCACAGATTAATGAATGCCTCGACATGTGTTTCGGAATCTACGACTGGTCTCCCAGGAATCGATCAAAGCGTAGACAGTTTGAAACATTACTCCCATGGAGTAAAGTCCGCATGGTGCCTGTTGTATTCTATCCCGATGCAATTTCTATCTTTCATCAACACTCTGAAGGTCCACAGATTACAGAATGCCTCCAGATGTGCTTCGGAAACTACTATTGGTTTTCCAGGGAACGATCAGAGCGTAGACAGTTTGAGACAATACTCCCATGGAGAAATGTCAGCATGGGCCCTGTTGTATTCAATGCCGATGCAATTTCTGTGTTTCATCAAAACTCTGAAGGTCCAAAGATTACTGTATGCCTCCAGATGTGCTTCGGTAACTACTACCAGTCTTCCAGGGAACGATCAAAGCGTAGACAGTTTGAGACATTACTCCCATGGAGAAAAGTAAGCATGGTGCCTCTTGTATTTAATCGCAATGCAATTTCTATGTTTCACCAACATTCTGAAGGTCCACAGATTATAGAATGCCTCCAGATGTATTTCGGAAACTACTACTGACCTACAGGGAAATATCTAAGCGTAGACAGAGTTGAGACATTACTCCCATGAAGAAACGTGGGTATGGAGGCATTTGTATTCAATCCCGATGCAATTTCTGTGTTTCATCAACACACTGATGATCAACAGATTACAGAATGAGTCGAGATGTGCTTCGGAAACTACTACTGGTCTTCCAGGGAACGATCAAAACGTAGACAGTTTGAGACATTACTCCCATGGAGAAAGGTCCGCATGGTGAATGTTGTATTCCATCTCGATGCAATTTCTGTGTTTCACCAACACTCTGAAGGTCCAAAGATAACTGAATGCCTCCAGATGTGCTTCGGAAACTACTACTGGTCCTACATGGAAATATCTAAGTGTAGACAGTTCGAGACATTACTCCCATGAAGAAACTTGCGTATGTAGGCTTTGTTATTTAATCCCTATGCAATTTCTGTGTTTCATCAACACACTGAAGGTCAACAGGTTACAGAATGAGTCCAGATGTGCTTCGGATACTACTACTGGTCTTCCAGGGAACGATCAAAACGTAGACAGTTTGGGACATTACTCCCATGGAGAAAAGTCCGTTGCAATTTCTGTGTTTCATCAAACTCTGAAGGTCCACAGATAATAGAATGCATCCAGATTTGCTTGGGGAACTACTACTGGTCTTCCAGGGAACGATCCAAGCGGAGACAGTTTCAGACGTTACTCCCAATGATAAAAGTCCTCATGGGGAATGTTGTATTCAATCCCGAAGCAATTTATTTGTTTCATCAACACTCTGAAGTTCCACAGATTACATAATGACTACAGATGTGCTTTGGAAACTACTACTGGTCTCCCAGGAATCAATCAAAGCGTAGACAGTTTGAGACACTACTTCCATGGGGAAAAGTCCGCATGATTAATGTTGTATTCAATCCCGATGCAATTTCTGTGTTTCATCAACACACTGAAGGTCTACAGATTACAGAATGAGTATAGATGTGCTTCGGAAACTACTACTAGTCTTCCAGGGATCGATCAAAGCATAGACAGTTTGAGACATTACTCCCATGGAGAAAGGTCCGCATGGTGAATGTTGTATTCCATCACGATGCTATTTCTGTGTCTCACCAACACTCTGAAGGTCCACAGATTATATAATGCCTCCAGATGTGCTTCGGAAACTAGTACTGGTCCTCCAGGGAAATATCTAATCGTAGACAGCTTTAGACATTCCTCCCATGGAGAAACGTCCGCATGGTGCCTGTTGTATTCAATCCCGATGAAATTTCTGTGTTTCATCAAAACTCTGAAGGTCCAACGATTACTGAATGCCTCCAGATGTGCTTTGGAAACTACTACTGGTTCTTCCAGGGAACGATCATAGCGTAGACAGTTTGAGACATCACTCCCGTGAAGAAACGTCCGCATGGTGAATGTTGTATTCCATCACGATGCTATTTCTGTGTCTAACCAACACTCTGAACGTCCACAGATTATAGAATGCCTCCAGATGTGCTTCGGAAACTAGTACTGGGCCTCCAGGGAAATATTTAATCGTAGCCAGCTTCAGACATTCCTCCCATGGAGAAACGTCCGCATGGTGCCTGTTGTATTCAATCCCGATTCTATTTCTGTGTTTCATCAAAACTCTGAAGGTCCAACGATTACTGAATGCCTCCAGATGTACTTTGGAAACTACTACTGGTTCTTCCAGGGAACGATCAAAACGTTGACAGTTTGAGATATTACTCCCATGGAGAAAAGTCCGCATGGCGCCTGTTGTACTCAATTCCGATGTAATTTCTGTGTTTCATCAACACTCTGAAGGTCCACAGATTAATGAATGCCTCGACATGTGCTTCGGAATCTACGACTCGTCTCCCAGGAATCGATCAAAGCGTAGACACTTTGAGACATTACTCCCATGGAATAAAGTCCGCATGGTGCCTGTTGTATTCTATCCCGACCCAATATCTGTGTTTCGTCAAACTCTGAAGATCCACAGATAATAGAATGGGTCCAGATTTGCTTTGGAAACTACTACTGGTCTTCCAGGGAACGATCCAAGCGGAGACAGTTTCAGACATTACTCCCATGGAGAAAAGTCCTCATGGGGAGTGTTGTATACAATCCCGAAGCAATTTATTTGTTTCATCAACACTCTGAAGGTCCACAGATTACATAATGCCTACAGATGTGCTTCGGAAACTACTACTGGTCCTCCAGGGAAATATCTAATCGTAGACAGCTTCAGACATTCCTCCCATAGAGAAACGTCCGCATGGTGCCTGTTGTATTCAATCCCGATGCAATTTCTGTGTTTCATCAAAACTCTGAAGGTCCAACGATTACTGAATGCCTCCAGATGTGCTTTGGAAACTACTACTGGTTCTTCCAGGGAACGATCAAAGCGTAGACAGTTTGAGACATTACTCCCATGGATAAAAGTCCGCATGGCGCCTGTTGTATTCAATCCCGATGCAATTTCTGTGTTTCATCAACACTCTGAAGGTCCACAGATTAATGAAAGCCTCGACATGTGTTTCGGAATCTACGACTGGTCTCCCAGGAATCGATCAAAGCGTAGACAGTTTGAAACATTACTCCCATGGAGTAAAGTCCGCATGGTGCCTGTTGTATTCTATCAGGATGCAATTTCTATCTTTCATCAACACTCTGAAGGTCCACAGATTACAGAATGCCTCCAGATGTGCTTCGGAAACTACTATTGGTTTTCCAGGGAACGATCAAAGCGTAGACAGTTTGAGACAATACTCCTATGGAGAAAAGTCCGCAGGGTGCCTGTTGTATTCAATGCCGATGCAATTTCTGTGTTTCATCAACACTCTGAATGTCCTAAAATTACTGAATGCCTCCAGATGTGCTTCGGAAACTACTACTTGTCTTCCAGGGAACGATCAAAGCGTAGACAGTTTGAGACATTACTCCCATGGAGAAATGGCAGCATGGGCCCTGTTGTATTCAATGCCGATGCAATTTCTGTTTTTCAAAAACACTCTGAAGGTCCAAAGATTACTGAATGTCTCCAGATGTGCTTCGGTAACTACTACTAGTCTTCCAGGGAACGATCAAAGCGTAGACAGTTTGAGACATTACTCCCATGGAGAAAAGTAAGCATGGTGCCTGTTGTATTTAATCACAATGCAATTACTATGTTTCACCAACACTCTGAAGGTCCACAGATAATAGAATGCCTCCAGATGTATTTCGGAAACTACTAATGATCCTACAGGGAAATATCTAAGCGTAGACAGAGTTGAGACATTACTCCTATGAAGAAACGTTGGTATAGAGGCTTTTGTATTCAATCCCGATGCAATTTCTATCTTTCATCAACACTCTGAAGGTCCACAGATTACAGAATGCCTCCAGATGTGCTTCGGAAACTACTATTGGTTTTCCAGGGAACGATCAAAGCGTAGACAGTTTGAGACAATACTCCTATGGAGAAAAGTCCGCAGGGTGCCTGTTGTATTCAATGCCGATGCAATTTCTGTGTTTCATCAACACTCTGAATGTCCTAAAATTACTGAATGCCTCCAGATGTGCTTCGGAAACTACTACTTGTCTTCCAGGGAACGATCAAAGCGTAGACAGTTTGAGACATTACTCCCATGGAGAAATGGCAGCATGGGCCCTGTTGTATTCAATGCCGATGCAATTTCTGTTTTTCAAAAACACTCTGAAGGTCCAAAGATTACTGAATGTCTCCAGATGTGCTTCGGAAACTACTACTGGTCTTCCAGGGAACGATCAAAACGTAGACAGTTTGAGACATTATCCCATGGAGATAAGTCGGCATGGTGAATGTTGTATTCCATCTCGATGCAATTTTTGTGTTTCACCAACACTCTAAAGGTCTACAGATTATAGAATGCCTCCATATTTGCTTGGGAAACTACTACTGGTCTTCCAGGGAACGATCATTGCGTAGGCAATTTGAGACTTGACTCCAATGGGGAAAAGTCGGCATGGTGAATGTTGTATTAAATCCCGATTCAATTTCTGTGTTTCATCAACACTCTGAAGGTCCACCGTTTACAGAATGCCTCCAGTTGTGCTTTGGAAACTACTACTGGTCTTCCAGAGAACGATCAAAGCGTAGACAGTTTCAGACATTACTCCCATGGATAAAAGTCCGCATGGTGCCTGTTGAATTCAATCTCGATGCAATTTCTGTGTTTCATCAACACTCTGAAGGTCCAAAGATAACTGAATGCCTCCAGATGTGCTTCGGAAACTACTACTGGTCCTACATGGAAATATCTAAGTGTAGACAGTTCGAGACATTACTCCCATGAAGAAACTTGCGTATGTAGGCTTTGTTATTTAATCCCTATGCAATTTCTGTGTTTCATCAACACACTGAAGGACAACAGGTTACAGAATGAGTCCAGATGTGTTTCGGAGACTACTACTGGTCTTCCAGGGAACGATCAAAACGTAGACAGTTTGGGCCATTACTCCCATGGAGAAAAGTCCGATGCAATTTCTGTGTTTCATCAAACTCTGAAGGTCCACAGATAATAGAATGCATCCAGATTTGCTTGGGAAACTACTACTGGTCTTCCAGGGAACGATCCAAGCGGAGACAGTTTCAGACGTTACTCCCAATGATAGAAGTCCTCATGGGGAATGTTGTATTCAATCCCGAGGCAATCTATTTGTTTCATCAACACTCTGAAGTTCCACAGATTACATAATGACTACGGATGTGCTTCGGAAACTACTACTGGTCTCCCAGGAATCAATCAAAGCGGAGACAGTTTGAGACACTATTCCCATGGGGAAAAGTCCGCATGATTAATGTTGTATTCAATCCCGATGCAATTTCTGTGTTTCATCAACACACTGAAGGTCTACAGATTACAGAATGAGTATAGATGTGCTTCGGAAACTACTACTAGTCTTCCAGGGATCGATCAAAGCATAGACAGTTTGAGACATTACTCCCATGGAGAAAAGTCCGCATGGTGAATGTTGTTTTCCATCACGATGCTATTTCTGTGTCTCACCAACACTCTGAAGGTCCACAGATTATATAATGCCTCCAGATGTGCTTCGGAAACTAGTACTGGTCCTCCAGGGAAATATCTAATCGTAGACAGCTCTAGACATTCCTCCCATGGAGAAACGTCCGCATGGTGCCTGTTGTATTCAATCCCGATGCAATTTCTGTGTTTCATCAAAACTCTGAAGGTCCAACGATTACTGAATGCCTCCAGATGTGCTTTGGAAACTACTACTGGTTCTTCCAGGGAACAATCAAAGCGTAGACAGTTTGAGACATCACTCCCATGGAGAAACGTCCGCATGGTGCCTGTTGTATTCAATCCCGATGCAATTTCTGTGTTTCATCAAAACTCTGAAGGTCCAACGATTACTGAATGCCTTCAGATGTGCTTTGGAAACTACTACTGGTTCTTCCAGGAATCGATCAAAGCGTAGACAGTTTGAGACATTACTCCCATGGAGTAAAGTCCGCATGGTGCCTGTTGTATTCTATCCCGATTCAATTTCTATCTTTCATCGACACTCTGAAGGTCAACAGATTACAGAATACCTCCAGATGTGCTTCGGAAACTACTATTGGTTTTCCAGGGAACGATCAAAGCGTAGACAGTTTGAGACAATACTCCCATGGAGAAAAGTCCGCATGGTGCCTGTTGTATTCAATCCCGATGCAATTTCTGTGTTTCATCAACACTCTGAATGTCCTAAGATTACTGAATGCCTCCAGATGTTCTTCGGAAACTACTACTGGTCCTCCAGAGAACGATCAAAGCGTAGACAGTTTGAGACATTACTCCCATAGAGAAATGTCAGCATGGGCCCTGTTGTATTCAATGCCGATGCAATTTCTGTGTTTCATCAACTCTCTGAATGTCCACCGTTTACAGAATGCCTCCAGTTGAACTTTGGAAACTACTACTGGTCTTCCAGAGAACGATCAAAGCGTAGACAGTTTGAGACATTACTCCCTAGGAGATAAGTCCGCATGGTGAATGTTGTATTCCAACTAGATGCAATTTTTTGTTTCACCAACACGTTGAAGGTCCACAGATTATATAATGCCTCCAGATGTGCTTCGGAAACTAGTACTGGTCCTCCAGGGAAATATCTAATCGTAGACAGCTTTAGACATTCCTCCCATGGAGAAACGTCCGCATGGTGCCTGTTGTATTCAATCCCGATGCAATTTCTGTGTTTCATCAAAACTCTGAAGGTCCAACGATTATTGAATGCCTCCAGATGTGCTTCGGAAACTACTACTGGTCTTCCAGGGAACGATCAAAGCGTAGACAGTTTGAGACATTACTCCCATGGAGAAATGTCAGCATGGGCCCTGTTGTATTCAGTGCCGATGCAATTTCTGTGTTTCATCAATACTCTGAAGGTCCAAAGATTACTGAATGCCTCCAGATGTGCTTCGGTAACTACTACTAGTCTTCCAGGGAACGATCAAAGCGTAGACAGTTTGAGACATTACTCCCATGGAGAAAAAAAAGCATGGTGCCTGGTGTATTTAATCACAATGCAATTTCTATGTTTCACCAACACTCTGAAGGTCCACAGATTATAGAATGCATTCAGATGTATTTCGGAAACTACTACTGATCCTACAGGGAAATATCTAAGCGTAGACAGAGTTGAGACATTACTCCCATGAAGAAACGTGGGTATGGAGGCTATTGTATTCAATCCCGATGCAACTTCTGTGTTTCATCAGAACACTGAAGATCAACAGGTTACAGAATGAGTCCAGATGTGCTTCGGAAACTACTAGTGGTCTTCCAGGGAACGATCAAAACGTACACAGCTTGAGACATTACTCCCTAGGAGATAAGTCCGCATGGTGAATGTTGTATTAATATTCGATGCAATTTCTGTGTTTCATCAACACCCTGAAGGTCCACCGTTTACAGAATGCCTCCAGTTGTGCTTTGGAAACGACTACTGTTCTTCCAGAGAACGATCAAAGCGTAGACAGTTTGAGACATTACTCCCATGGAGAAAAGTCCGCATGGTGCCTGTTGAATTCAATCTCGATGCAATTTCTGTGTTTCATCAACACTCTGAAGGTCCAAAGATAACTGAAAGCCTCCAGATGTGCTTCGGAAACTACTACTGGTCCTACCTGGAAATATCTAAGTGTAGACAGTTCGAGACATTACTCCCATGAAGAAACATGCGTATGTAGGCTTTGTTATTTAATCCCTATGCAATTTCTGTGTTTCATCAACACTCTGAAGGTCCAATGATTACTGAATGCCTCCAGATGTGCTTCGGTAACTACTACTAGTCTTCCAGGGAACGATCAAAGCGTAGACAGTTTGAGACATTACTCCCATGGAGAAAAGTAAGCATGGTGCCTGTTGTATTTAATCACAATGCAATTTATATGTTTCAACAACACTCTGAACTTCCACAGATTATAGAATGCCTCCAGATGTATTTCGGAAACTACTACTGATCCTACAGGGAAATATCTAAGCGTAGACAGAGTTGAGACATTACTCCCATGAAGAAACGTGGGTATGGAGGCTTTTGTATTCATCCCTATGCAATATCTGTGTTTCATCAGAACAGTGAAGATCAACAGATTACAGAATGAGTCCAGATGTGCTTCGGAAACTACTACTGGTCTTCCAGGGAACGATCAAAGCGTAGACAGTTTGAGACATTACTCCCATGGAGAAAAGTAAGCATGGTGCCTGTTGTATTTAATCACAATGCAATTTATATGTTTCACCAACATTCTGAAGGTCCACAGATTATAGAATGCCTCCAGATGTATTTCGGAAACTACTACTGATCCTACAGGGAAATATCTAATCGTAGACAGCTTTAGACATTCCTCCCATGGAGAAACGTCCGCATGGTGCTTGTTGTATTCAATCCCGATGCAATTTCTGTGTTTCATCAAAACTCTGATGGTCCAACGATTACTGAATGCCTCCAGATGTGCTTTGGAAACTACTACTGGTTCTTCCAGGGAACGATCAAAGCGTAGACAGTTTGAGACATCACTCCCATGGAGAAACGTCCGCATGGTGCCTGTTGTATTCAATCCCGATGCAATTTCTGTGTTTCATCAAAACTCTGAAGGTCCAACGATTACTGAATTTCTCCAGTTGTGCTTTGGAAACTACTACTGGTTCTTCCAGGAATCGATCAAAGCGTAGACAGTTTGAGACATTACTCCCATGGAGTAAAGTCCACATGGTGCCTGTTGTATTCTATCCCGATTCAATTTCTATCTTTCATCAACACTCTGAAGGTCGACAGATTACAGAATACCTCCAGATGTGCTTCGGAAACTACTATTGGTTTTCCAGGGAACGATCAAAGCGTAGAAAGTTTGAGACAATACTCCCATGGAGAAAAGTCCGCATGGTGCCTGTTGTATTCAATGCCGATGCAATTTCTGTGTTTCATCAACACTCTGAATGTCCTAAGATTACTGAATGCCTCCAGATGTGCCTCGGAAACTACTACTGGTCCTCCAGGGAACGATCAAAGCGTAGACAGTTTGAGACATTACTTCCATGAAGAAACGTGGGTATGGAGGCTTTTGTATTCAATCCCGATGCAATTTCTGTGCTTCATCAGAACACTGAAGATCAACAGGTTACAGTATGAGTCCAGATGTGCTTCGGAAACTACAACTGGTCTTCCAGGGAACGATCAAAACGTAGACAGTTTGAGACATTACTCCCATGGAGATAAGTCCGCATGGTGAATGTTGTATTAAAATTCGATGCAATTTCTGTGATTCACCAACACTCTAAAGGCCCACAGATTAATGGTTCAAATGGCTCTGAGCACTATGGGACTTAACTGCTGTGGTCATTAGTCCCCTAGAACTTAGAACTACTTAAACCTAACTAACCTAAGGACATCACACACATCCATGCCCGAGGCAGGATTCGAACCTGCGACCGTAGCTGTCGCACGGTTCCGGACTGCGCTCCTAGAACCGCGAGACCACCGCGGCCGGCACAGATCAATGAATGCCTCGACATGTGTTTCGGAATCCACGACTGATCTCCCAGGAATCGATCAAAGCGTAGACAGTTTGAGACATTATTCCCATGGAGTAAAGTCCGCATGGTGCCTGTTGTATTCTATCCCGATTCAATTTCTATCTTTCATCAACACTCTGAAGGTCAACAGATTACAGAATACCTCCAGATGTGCTTCGGAAACTACTACTGGTCCTCCAGGGAACGATCAAAGCGTAGGCAGTTTGAGACGTTACTCCCATGGAGAAATGTCAGCATGGGCCCTGTTGTATTCAATGCCGATGCAATTTCTGTGTTTCATCAACACTCTGAAGGTCCAAAGATTACTGAATGCCTCCAGATGTGCTTCGGTAACTACTATTAGTCTTCCAGGGAACGATCAAAGCGTAGACAGTTTCACAAATTACTCCCATGTAGAAAAGTCCGCATGGTGAATGTTGTATTCCATCACGATGCTATTTCTGTCTCACCAACACTCTGAAGGTCCACAGATTATATAATGCCTCCAGATGTGCTTCGGAAACTAGTACTGGTCCTCCAGGGAAATATCTAATCGTAGACAGCTTTAGACATTCCTCCCATGGAGAAACGTAGGCATGGTGCCAGTTGTATTCAATCCCGATGCAATTTATGTGTTTCATCAAAACTCAGAAGGTCCAACGATTACTGAATGCCTCCAGATGTATTTCGGAAAGTACTACTGATCCTACAGGGAAATATCTCAGCGTAGACAGAGTTAAGACATTACTCCCATGAAGAAACGTGGGTATGGAGGCTTTTGTATTCAATCCCGATGCAATTTCTGTGTTTCATCAGAACACTGAAGATCAACAGATTACAGAATGAGTCCAGATGTGCTTCGGAAACTACTACTGGTCTTCCAGGAAACGATCAAAACATAGACAGTTTGGGACATTACTCCCATGGAGAAAAGTCCGCATGGTGAATGTTGTATTCCATTTTGATGCAATTTCTGTGTTTCATCAACACTCTAAAGGTCCACAGATAATAGAATGCCTCCAGATTTGCTTGGGAAACTACTACTGGTCTTCCAGGGAACGATCCAAGCGGACACAGTTTGAGACATTACTCCCATGGAGAAAAGTCCTCATGGGGAATGTTGTATTCAATCCCGAAGCAATTAATTTTTTTCATCAACACTCTAAAGGTTTACAGGTAACATAATGAATACAGATGTTCTTCGGAAACTACTACTGGTCCTCCAGGGAATGATCAAAGCGTATACAGTTTGAGACATTACTCCCATGGAGAAAAGTCCGCATGGTGCCTGTAGTATTCAGTCTCGATGCAATTTCTGCGTTTCATCAACACTCTGAAGGTCCAAAGATTACTGAATGCCTCCAGATGTGGTTCGGAAACTACTACTAGTCTTCCAGGGAACGATCAAGTCGTAGACAGTTTGAGACATTACTCCCATGGAGAAAAGTCCGCATGGGGCCTGTTGTATTCAATCCCAATGCAATTTATTTGTTTCATAAACCTTCTGATAGTCCACAGATTACATAATGCCTCTAGATGTGCTTCGGAAACTACTACTGGTCTTCCAATGAATGATCAAAGCGTAGACAGTTTGGGACATTACTCCCATGGATATAAGTCCGCATGGTGACTGTTGTATTCAATCTCGATGCAATTTCTTTGTTTCATAAACACTCTGAAGGTTCACAGATTACAGAATGCCTCCAGATGGGCCTCGGAAACCTCTACTGGTCTCCCAGGAATCGATCAAAGCGTAGACAATTTGAGACATTACTCCCATGCAGAAACGTTTGCATGGTGCCTGTTGTATTCAATCATGATCCAATTTATTTGTTTCAGCAACACTCTGAAGGTCCACAGATTACATGATGCATCCAGATGTGCTTCGGAAACTACTAATGGTCCTCCAGGAAATTATCAAAGCGTAGACAGTTTAAAACATTACTCCCATGGAGAAATGTCCGCATGGTGACTGTTGTATTCAATCTCGATGCAATTTCTGTGTTTCATCAACGCTCTGAAGGTCCAAAGATAACTGAATGCCTCCAGATGTGCTCCGGAAACTACTACTAGTCCTACCTGGAAATATCTAAGCGTAACCAGTTTCAGACATTACTCCCATGAAGAAACGTGTGTATGGAGACTTTTGTATTCAATCCCTATGCAATTTCTTTGTTTCATCAACACACTGAAGGTCAACAGATTACAGAATGGGTCCAGATGTGCTTCGGAAACTACTACTGGTCTTCCAGGGAACGATCAAAGCATAGACAGTTTAAGACAATACTCCCATGGAGAAACGTCCGCATGGTGAATGTTATATTCAATCCCGATGCAATTCCTGTGTTTCATCAACACTCTGAAGGTCCACTGATTACAGAATGCCTCAATTTGTGCTTTGGAAACTACTACTGGACTTCCAGGGAACGATCAAAGAGTAGAGAATTTCAGTATTACTGCATGGAGAAAAGTCTGCATGGTGAATGTTGTATTCAAGGTCGATGCAATTTATGCGTTTCATCAACACTCGGAAGGTCCACAGATTACATAATGCCTCCAGATGTTATTCGGAAACTAGTACTGGTCCTCCAGGGAATGATCAACGAGTAGACAATTTGAGAGATTATTCCAATGGAGAAAAGTCCGCATGGTGCCTGTTTTATTCAATCCCGATGCGATTTATTTGTTTCATAAACACTCAGAAGGTCCACAGATTACATAATGCCTCCAGATGTGCTTCGGAAACTACTACTGGTCCACCAGGGAACGATCCAAACGGAGACAATTTGAGACATTACTCCCATAGAGATAAGTCCTCATGGATAATGTTGTATTCAATCCCGAAGCAATTTATTTGTTTCATCAACACTCTAAAGGTCGGAAGATTACAGCATGCCTCCAGATGTGCTTCGTAAACTACTACTGGTCTCCCAGGCATCAATGAAAGCGTAGACAATTTGAGACATTACTCCCATGGAGAAGAGTCCGCATGATGAATGTTGTATTCAATCCCGATGCAATTTATTTGTTTCATAAACCTTCTGATAGTCCACAGATTACATAATGCCTCCAGATGTGCTTCGGAAACTACTACTGGTCCTCCAGGGAATGATCAAAGCGTAGACAGTTTGAGACATTACTCCCATGGAGAAAAGTCCGCATGGTGCCTGTTGAATTCAATCTCGATGCAATATCGGAGTTTCATCAACGCTCTGAAGGTCCAAAGATAACTGAATGCCTCCAGATGTGCTCCGGAAACTACTACTAGTCCTAACTGGAAATATCTAAGCGTATCCAGTTTGAGACATTACTCCCATTAAGAAACGTGCGTATGCTGGCTTTTTTATTCAATCCCTATGCAATTTCTGTGTTTCATCAACACACTGAAGGTCAACAGTTTACAGAATGAGTCCAGATGTGCTTCGGAAACTACTACTGGTCTTCCAGGGAACGATCAAAACATAGACAGTTTGGGACATTACTCCCATGGAGAAAAGTCCGCATGGTGAATGTTGTATTCCATTTTGATGCAATTTCTGTGTTTCATCAACACTCTAAAGGTCCACAGATAATAGAATGCCTCCAGATTTGCTTGGGAAACTACTACTGGTCTTCCAGGGAATGATCAAAGCGAAGACAGTTTGAGACATTACTCCCATGGAGAAAAGTCCGCATTGGTGCCTGTTGTATTCAATGTCGATGCAATTTCTGTGTTTCATCAACACTCTGAAGGTCGGAAGATTACAGCATGCCTCCAGATGTGCTTCGGAAACTACTACGAGTCTTCAAGGGAACGATCAAAGCGTAGACAGTTTGAGACATTACTCCCATGGAGAAAAGTAAGCATGGTGCCTGTTGTTTTCTAACCCGATGCAACTTCTGTGTTTCATCAACACTCTGAAGGTCCACCGGTTACAGAATGCCTCCAGTTGTGCTTTGGAAACTACTACTAGTCTTCCAGGGAACGATCAAAGCGTAGACAGTTTGAGACATTACTCCCATGGAGAAAAGTCCGCATGGTGCCTTTTGTATTCAATCCCGATGCAATTTATTTGTTTCATAAACCTTCTGATAGTCCACAGATTACATAATGCATCCAGATGTGCTTCGGAAACTACTACTGGTCCTCCAGGGAATGATCAAAGCGTAGACAGTTTGAGACATTACTCCCATGGAGAAAAGTCCGCATGGTGCCTGTTGAATTCAATCTCGATGCAATTTCTGTGTTTCATCAACGCTCTGAAGATCCAAAGATAACTGAATGCCTCCAGATGTGCTCCGGAAACTACTACTAGTCCTAACTGGAAATATCTAAGCGTATCCAGTTTGAGACATTAATCCCATGAAGAAACGTGCGTATGGTGGTTTTTTATTCAATCCCTATGCAATTTCTGTGTTTCATCAACACAATGAAGGTCAACAGTTTACAGAATGAGTCCAGATGTGCTTCGGAAACTACTACTGGTCTTCCAGGGAACGATCCAAGCGGAGACAGTTTGAGACATTACTCCCATGGAGAAAAGTCCTCATGGGGAATGTTGTATTCAATCCCGAAGCAATTAATTTTTTTCATCAACACTCTGAAGGTCCACAGATTACATAATGCCTACAGATGTTCTTCGGAAACTACTACTGGTCCTCCAGGGAATGATCAATGTGTAGACAGTTTGAGACATTACTCCCATGGAGAAAAGTCCGCATTGGTGCCTGTTGTATTCAATCTCGATGCAATTTCTGTGTTTCATCAACACTTTGAAGGTCGGAAGATTACAGAATGCCTCCAGATGTGCTTCGGAAACTACTACGAGTCTTCCAGGGAACGATCAAAGCGTAGTCAGTTTGAGACATTACTCCCATTGAGAAAAGTGAGCATGCTGCCTGTTGTTTTCTAACCCGATGCAACTTCTGTGTTTCATCAACACTCTGAAGGTCCACCGGTTACAGAATGCCTCCAGTTGTGCTTTGGAAACTACTACTAGTCTTCCTGGGAACGATCAAAGCGTAGACAGTTTGGGACATTACTCCCATGGAGAAAAGTCCGCATGTTGCCTTGTGTATTCAATCCCGATGCAATTTATTTGTTTCATGAAACTTCTGATAGTCCACAGATTACATAATGCCTCCAGATGTGCTTCGGAAACTACTACTGGTCCTCCAGGGAATGATCAAAGCGTAGACAGTTTGAGACATTACTACTATGGAGAAAAGTCCGCATGGTGCCTGTTGAATTCCATTTCGATGCAATATCTGTGTTTCTTCAACGCTCTGAAGGTCCAAAGATAACTGAATGCCTCCAGATGTGCTCCGGAAACATCTACTGGTCTCCCAGGAATCGATCAAAGCGTAGACATTTTGAGACATTACTCCCATGCAGAAACGTTCGCATGGTGCCTGTTGTATTCAATCATGATGCAATTTATTTGTTTCA
The DNA here is from genome assembly GCF_023897955.1 of Schistocerca gregaria. Classification (NCBI taxonomy): domain Eukaryota; kingdom Metazoa; phylum Arthropoda; class Insecta; order Orthoptera; family Acrididae; genus Schistocerca; species Schistocerca gregaria. The sequence continues at coordinate 24,935,515 of NW_026061710.1, forward strand.
TCAACACTCTGAAGGTCCACAGATTACATAATGCCTCCAGATGTACTTTGGAAACTACTAATGGTCCTCCAGGAAATTATCAAATCGTAGACAGTTTAAAACATTACTCCCATGGAGAAATGTCCGCATGGTGACTGTTGTATTCAATCTCGATTCAATTTCTGTGTTTCATCATCACTCTGAGGATCCACAGATTACAGAGTGCCTCCAGATGTGCTTCGGAAACTACTACTGGTCCTACAGGGAAATATCTAAGCGTAGACAGTTTGATACATTATTCCCAGGAAGAAACGTGCGTATGGAGACTTTTGTATTCAATCCCGATGCAATTTCTTTGTTTCATCAACACACTGAAGGTCTACAGATTACAGAATGGGTCCAGATGTGCTTCGGAAACTACTACTGGTCTTCCAGTGAACGATCAAAGCATAGACAGTTTAAGACAATACTCCCATGGAGAAACGTCCGCATGGTAAATGTTATATTCAATCCCGATGCAATTCCTGTTTTTTATCAACACTCTGAAGGTCCACTGATTACAGAATGCCTCAAGTTGTGCTTTGGAAACTACTACTGGTTTTCCAGGGAACGATCCAAGTGGAGACAGTTTGAGACATTACTCCCATAGAGAAAAGTCCGCATGGCGCCTGTTGTATTCAATCCCGATGCAATTTCTGTGTTTCATCAACACTCTGAAGGACCACAGATTAATGAATGCCTCCACATGTGCTTCGGAATCTACGACTTGTCTCCCAGGAATCGATCAAAGCGTAGACACTTTGAGACATTACTCCCATGGACAAAAGTCCGCATGGTGCCTCTTGTATTCAATGACGATGCAATTTCTGTGTTTCATCAACACTCTGAATGTCCAAAGATTACTGAATGCCTCCAAATGTGCTTCGGAAACTACTACGAGTCTTCAAGGGAACGATCAAAGCGTAGACAGTTTGAGACATTACTCCCATGGAGAAAAGTAAGCATGGTGCCTGTTGTTTTCTAACCCGATGCTACTTCTGTGTTTCATCAACACTCTGAAGGTCCACCGGTTACAGAATGCCTCCAGTTGCGCTTTGGAATCTACTACTAGTCTTCCAGGGAACGATCAAGTGGTAGACAGTTTGAGACATTACTCCCATGGAGAAAAGTCCGCATGGTGCCTGTTGTATTCAATCCCGATGCAATTTATTTGTTTCATAAACCTTCTGATAGTCCACAGATTACATAATGCCTCCAGATGTACTTTGGAAACTAGTACTGGTCCTCCAGGGAATGATCAAAGCGTAGACAGTTTGAGACACTACTCCCATGCAGAAAAGTCCGCATGGTGCCTGTTGAATTCAATCTCGATGCAATTTCTATGTTTCATCAACGCTCTGAAGGTCCAAAGATAACTGAATGCCTCCAGATGTGCTCCGGAAACTACTACTAGTCAAAACTGGAAATATCTAAGCGTATCCAGTTTGAGACATTACTCCCATGAAGAAACGTGCGTATGGTGGCTTTTTTATTCAATCTCTATGTAATTTCTGTGTTTCATCAACACACTGAAGGTCAACAGTTTACAGAATGAGTCCAGATGTGCTTCGGAAACTACTACTGGTCTTCCAGGGAACGATCAAAACATAGACAGTTTGGGACATTACTCTCATGGAGAAAAGTCCGCATGGTGAATGTTGTATTCCATCTTGATGCAATTTCTGTGTTTCATCATCACTCTAAAGGTCGGAAGATTGCAGCATGCCTCCGGATGTGCTTCGAAAACTACTACTGGCCTCCAAGGAATCAATCAAAGCGTAGACATTTTGAGACATTACTCCCATGGAGAAAAGTAAGCATGGTGCCTGTTGTATTCAAACCCGATGCAACTTCTGTGTTTCATCAACACTCTGAAGATCCACAGATTACATAATGCCTCCAGATGTGCTTCGGAAACTACTACTCGTCCTACAGGGAAATATCTAAGCGTAGACAATTTGATACATTACTCCCATGAAGAAACGTACGTATGGAGACTTTTGTATTCAATCCCGATGGCATTTCTTTGTTTCATCAACACACTGAGGGTCAACAGATTACAGAATGGGTCCAGATGTGCTTCGGAAACTACTACTGGTCTTCCAGGGAACGATCAAAGCGTAGACAGTTTGAGACATTACTCCCAGGGAGAAAAGTCCGCATGGTGAATGTTGATTCCATCACGATGCAATTTTTGTGTTTCATCAACACTCTGAAGGTCGAAAGGTTACAGAATTCCTCCAGATGGGCTTCGGAAACCACGACTAGTCTCCCAGGAATCGATCAAAGCGTAGACAGTTTGAGACATTATTCCCATGGAGAAGATTCCGCATGGTGCCTGTTGTATTTAATCTCGATGTAATTTCAGTGATTCATCAACACTCTGAAGGTCCAAAGGCTACTGAATGCCTCCAGATGTGCTTTGGAAACTACTAGTGGTTCTTCCACGGAACGATCAAATCGTAGACAGTTTGAGACATTACTCCCATGGAGAAAAGTAAGTATGGTGCCTGTTGTATTTAATCACAATGCAATTTCTATGTTTCACCAACACTCTGAAGGTCCACAGATTACATAATGCCTCCAGATGTGCTTTGGAAACTACTACTGGTCCTATAGGGAAATATCTAAGCGTAGACAGTTTGAGACATTAATCCCATGAAGAAACGTGGGTATGGAGGCTTTTGTATTCAATCCCGATGCAATTTCTGTGTTTCATCAACACACTGAAGATCAACAGATTGCAGAATGAGTCCAGATGTGCTTCGGATACTACTACTGGTCTTCCAGGGTGCGATCAAAGCATAGACAGATTGAGATATTACTCCCATGGAGAGAAGTCGGCATGGTGAATGTTTTATTCCATCTCGATGCAATTTCTGTGTTTCACCAACACTCTGAAGGTCCACAGATTATAGAATGCCTCCAGATTTGCTTTCCGAAACTACTACTGGTCTTCCAGGGAACGATCATTGCGTAGGCAATTTGAGACATGACTCCCATCGAGAAAAGTCCACATGGTGCCTGTTGTTTTCAATTGCGATGAAATTTCTATCTTCCATCAACGTTCTGAAGGTCCACAAATTACACAATGTCTCCAGATGTGCTTCGGAAACTACTACTGGTCCTACAGGGAAATATCTAAGCGTAGACAGTTTGAGACATTACTCCCATGAAGAAACGTGCGTATGGAGGCTTTTTTATTCAATCCCTATCCAATTTCTGTGTTTCATCAACACACTGAAGGTCAACAGATTACAGAATGAGTCCAGATGTGCTTCGGAAACTACTACTGGTCTTGCAGGGAACGATGAAAGCATATACAGTTTGAGATTTTTCTCCCATGGAGAAAAGTCCGCATAGTGAATGTTGTATACCATCTCGATGCAATTTCTGTGTTTCACCAACACTCAGAAGGTCCACAGATTATGGAATGCCTCCAGATTTGCTTCGGAAACTACTACTTGTTTTCCAGGGAACGATCATTGCGTGGGCAGTTTGAGACATGACTACAATGGAGAAAAGTCCGCATGGTGACTGTTATATTCAATCCCGATGCTATTTTTGTGTTTCATCAACACTCTGAAGGTCCACAGATTACAGAATGCCTCCAGATGTGCTTTGGAAACTACTACTGGTCTTCCTGGAACATATCAAAGCGTAGATAGTTTGAGACGTTACTCCCATGATGAAAAGTCCGCATTGTGCATGTTGTATTCAACCCCTATGCAATTTCTGTGTTTTATCAATACTCTGAAAGTCCACAGATTACAGAATGCCTCCAGATGTGCTTCGGAACCTACTACTGGTCTTCCAGGGATCGATCAAAGCGTAGAAAGTTTGAGACATTACTCCCATGGGGAAAAGTCTGCATGAATTCTTGGTTCCACAAAACCAATTACAGCAAAATAAGCATCTCCGGTTTAAAGACTATGAGAGTAGCCGACAGGGATTTTCCAAGCCCTTTATAGCTCCTAGGTCTCCGTGAGACACCCTATCGTAGTGCAGAAATGAAGCAGTTGCTGAAGTGAAGCACATCCTGTTCATCAAAGAGAACTACTGACGGATGTGTTATGGAAAAGTGTTCTTCTCCCCGTGTCCAGTGAAACTCTGTTGCGATCATGAGTAGCTGCCATCTACGATCACTGTTTGTAGGTAATGTCTAGTAAAGTCATCAGAAGATAGAAATCAGTTGCAAAACAATTTAGTAAAGATATCTGTATGGTTCGAAAGTTGGCAGTTGGCAATTAGCGCAAAGCTATGAAAAGTGTGGGGTTATCCGCAAGAGTGCTACTAGGAATCCGTTAAACATCGGCTACACGATAAATCAAATCTAAAAGCCGTAATTTTAAATTAATACCTAAGAATTACAGTTACGAACTACTTAAGTGGAAAGAAGAGAGAGAAAATGATGCGGGGAAGAGAAACCAAAGACTGCGTTTATTTGGCGGAACAGTTAAAATATGTAACAGATCTACTGAAGAGTCTAGCTACACTGTGCTTGTCCGTCTCCTTTCGAAGTACTGCTGCGCGGTGTGGAATTGATACCAGATGGAATTAACGGAGTACATCGAGAAACTTCAAAGAAGCGCTGCTCGTTTTGTATTAATATGGAATAGGGGAGAGAGTGTCACTGCATGATACACAGTTAGGGGAGGACGTCATCAAAACGAAGGCGTTTTTCGTTGCGGCGGAAACTTCTCACGGATTTTCAGTCATTAACTTTCTTCTCCGAACGTGAAAATATTTTGTTAACGCTGACCTACATAGGGAGAAAAGATCATCATAGTAAAATAAGGGAAATAAGAGCTCGCACTGACAGATATACGTGTTAGTTATTCCACCACGCTGTTCGAGATTGGAATAATAGAGAATTATTGTGAAGGTGGTTCGATAAACCCTCTGCCAAGCACTTAAGTGTGATTTGCAGTCTACCCATGTACATATAGATGTAGATAGTGGACGCTCATATCATTAAAAGTACCCCGTAACTCAACAGGAGGAAACGCATAAATCACTGCATGAAGGATTATAATTAGTGTGTTCATGATATGTTGAAATGTCTGTGTACAGTCGCTTGATAAGACTGTTGCCCTGTTTGATTCTGTTTGTCTGCAGTTGGTTCTACTAACTGTCCCAGAAGGACTGAGAAGTTTCAGTGATAATCTGACGTTAAGTGCAAGCAACTCGTTCTGCGCATCAGTATGTCAGTACCTTAAGTGATCCATTTATATTCCATGTGTAATCGAGACCCATATTTATAAAGTTCGTCCATTAGCCTATCTTGTGTGACCAGGTCTTTTTATGTGTCTTTTCAGGTTTGTCTTGCATTTGGTACTTGAGCTGCTTTTCGTCTGCTAGAAGCACAGGATAACCAATTTTGTACCGCTTACGTGGGCAAAGAGTTCTATCGGTGCTGTTCGACAGCTTCGTGGTTGTCAAGTTGGTATTGTCCGTTTCCCGTGTGGGCTTTCCATGCGCTCCGAGCCGAGCGGTGGCTGTCGGTGGATGTATGGCTCTGAGCGCTATGGGACGTAACTTCTGAGGTCATCAGTCCCCAAGAACTTAGAATTACTTAAACCTAACTAACCTAAGGACATCACACACATCCATGCCCGAGGCAGGATTCGAACCTGCAACCGTAGCAGTCGCGCGGTTCCGTACTGAACTCGGTGGATGTAGCTGTGCTCTTAAGTGAGCCCTCTCCGGCCAGTGATGAGATAGGTCGTAGCTTCAAACGCGGTCTTCATGCGTGGAGCCGTTCGGAAAAGCTCTTGCCCTGAATTAAGTGTTTCGATTACTTCTTGCTTTATATTGCTCTTAATAGGATGCTTGAGTCTATGATTTTGTCAGTGTCCGGAGTTTGCTTTGTTCCTTTCTACTATTGTTGTGTCAATGCGCTCTACGGGATATGGTAAGCCTGAGTTAATGTGCTTTAAAGCTTTGTGAATATGACAGAACTTGTGTTTTCGTGTATGTGCGATATTTCTTTTTATGTATTGTAGTTTATCGCATGTTCTATTTTCTGCTGTGATCTCGAGTTGTCTTTATTCTCTGAGCGTTGCGCTCTATTACTGAATCTCAATAGTTGGTCCGTGTTATTTTAACTGATAAGTGATGGGTGAATATTTGCGTTACTGCATTTCCGTGTTTTGTGGGAACGTGTAGCAGCTGCCTTTGTTTAATGGGGGCCATATGTTTCTCGAATCATTGGGGCCTTCCGCCTTGATGGTTTTATTATGAATTCGGTGTGATTCATGATCTATTCGTTGTTACAGTGGTGTACTCTCATTGATTTATACATTTAGCGATTTTCACTCACATCTGTTTGAAACAGTTGGATGTGCAACTCAGGTGACTTCTTTTCATGATGCTTGCGTGAATTCTCAGGTGGTGTATTTGCTGTAACAAGATGTTTCAATCGGTGTAAACCCCTTTGATGTTAGTGCATGCAGGCAATGCAGGTAATGTTCCTCTGAATTTCGTCGTTTTCGTGTGAAGCTTGATTGGATAACTGAAGTCATATGTTTCTGTTCCCTTTCCTCTCTTTTCCCTCACGTATGCATAGTTAAATTGCGCTATGTAATTTCTTCTTGCCAGATCAGATTAGTTTATTTCGTGTTCAGGCACAACTTAAGTATATCTTCAGAATGTCCACCCATAATTCTTTGTGGCTATTTTTGAATAAATGTGTTTCATGAAAACTCAAATCGTGTGTCCTCTAACTACTTCAGAACGCACCAAATAGCTACCAGACTTGCAACTCGATGCTCTTAACTGCTTCTTTCTTTGAAATATTAGCCTGATTTTTATATGCTGCACAAAAAGACAGTGATAACGAAGTACCCAGAGAGAGGAATGAGTAGAACTAATGTGTCAAATTCACAATCCATTGATTAATTATACAGGTTCATTTAACGATGTTATGTACTATGGTTAGATTTAGTATTGCATTAACTGCATGCAAATTTTTTTTTTCCGCTATTCTCAAACAACCTCTGTGCCGGTTGGTGAACTCACGAAGGGACTGAAGAGAAATTTAATGAGCCGAGGAAAGTGAATGAAAAGCTATTTGATGACTTAGAAGCTGCGAATCTTAAGCTCGAACGGAACGTGGAAAGTAAAGCGAATGACTTTAGAAGATGCTACGGGATGAAATAGCGATCGAGTTAGCGAAAACGTCGAGGGTCGTCGAGAAGCGTCTGTGAAGCTGAAAGCGAGCAGTTGCCGCTAAACAGAGTGCTCGAAGAACAGGAGAACAGGGTTATGGCGACGTTCGTGGCTGTCCCAAAGTGAACGCGTAGAGCTACTGTCCCGAGCTGAGAGAGCGGCTGCCGGGCGTTTGGAAGCCACGAAGGGTCAGGCAGAGCAGAGAATCAGCGCGATACGTACTCTGTCTTTTGCTGCGCCCGAGTTCCTGTTCCTAAGAGCTGCCGAGAGCCGGGAGTTAACGTCGCAGAGACAGCGAGCACCAGTTCGGCCGCAGGCGGTGGCGATAAAGCAACAGACTGCCGGCTACTGTGAGCAACACCCAGGTCTGGTCCAGAGGGGACGATACGTAGCTCGTGACTTGAAGAAACGTGTGGCTCACCTCAAAGCAGGTTGTCCCGAAATTGAAGTGGACAGTTCCTGCGAATTAGTATGCACAGAGGACATTCTTGGCAACCGGAATCAAATAATAACTGTATCCTTTTACCGACCTCCCAATTCAGATGATGTTGTTGTTGTCTTCAGTCCTGAGACTGGTTTGATGCAGCTCTCCATGCTACTCTATCCTGTGCAAGCTGCTTCATCTACCAGTACCTACTGCAACCTACATCCTTCTGAATCAGCTTAGTGTACTCATCTCTCGGTCTCCCTCTACGATTTTTACCCTCCACGCTGCCCTCAAATGCTAAATTTGTGATCCCTTGATGCCTCAAAACATGTCCTACCAACCGATCCCTTCTTCTAGTCAAGTTGTGCCACAAACTTCTCTTCTCCCCAATCCTATTCAATACCTCCTCATTAGTTACGTGATCTATCCACCTTATCTTCAGTATTCTTCTGTAGCACCACATTTCGAAAGCTTCTATTCTCTTCTTGTCCAAACTAGTAATCGTCCATGTTTCACTTCCATACATGGCTACACTCCAAACAAATACTTTCAGAAACGACTTCCTGATACATAAATCTATATTCGATGTTAACAAATTTCTCTTCTTCAGAAACGCTTTCCTTGCCATTGCCAGTCTACATTTTATATCCTCTCTACTTCGACCATCATCAGTTATTTTACTTCCTAAATAGCAAAACTCCTTTCCTACTTTAAGTGTCTCATTTCCTAATCTAATTCCCTCAGCATCACCCGATTTAATTTGACTACATTCCATTATCCTCGTTTTGCTTTTGTTAATGTTCGTCTTATATCCTCCTTTCAAGACACTGTCCATTCCGTTCAACTGCTCTTCCAAGTCCTTTGCCGTCTCTGACAGAATTACAATGTCATCGGCGAACCTCAAAGTTTTTACTTCGTCTCCATGAATTTTAATACCTACTCCGAATTTTTCTTTTGTTTCCCTTACTGCTTGCTCAATATACAAATTAAATAACATCGGGGAGAGGCTACAACCCTGTCTCACTCCTTTCCCAACCACTGCTTCCCTTTCATGCCCCTCGACTCTTATTACTGCCATCTGGTTTCTGTACAAATTATAAATAGCCTTTCGCTCCCTGTATTTTACCCCTACCACCTTTAGAATTTGAAAAAGAGTATTCCAGTCAACATTGTCAAAAGCTTTCTCTAAGTCTACAAATGCTAGAAACGTAGGTTTGCCTTTTCTTAATCTTTCTTCTACGATAAGTCGTAAGGTCAGTAATGCCTCACGTGTTCCAACATACAGTAGCTGAAAGGTTCAAAGACGAGTTGAGTTTAATTTCAAACGCGTACCCGACTCATACAAATATAGTTCGTGGTGCCTTTAATCTATCCTCGACATGTTAGTGAAAATACATGTTTAATTCCGGAGGTACGCATAAAACATCATCCGAAATTTTGCTAAACGCTTTCTCCGACAACTATTTCGAGCAGTTACTTCATGAATAGTAAAAGGTTGTGAAAACCGCGCTTTACCTGTTAACACGGAATAATCCTGAACTAGTAACGAGGATTAAAACGGATACTGGTATTATTGAACGTACCCGGACCCCCAAGTCCTCCACAAATAAACGAAATATATACCTGTTCAAAAAGCACATAAAAATTCACATAACATCTTCCTCCACTCCTTCCACATTAATAATTTCACTGCAGACCAGATGTGACTTGAATGCAAAGAAATAGTATCGGCGGCAATTCAGAGATTTACACCAAATAAATTAACAAACGACGCAGTTCATCCTCATTGGTACGCAAAACGCGTCAAAACACTGTTGCAGAAACAACGAAACAAACATACCAAATTTAAACGGAAACAAAATCTCCAACATTGGCGATCTTTTAAAGAGACTCGAAATTTAGCGCTGACCTCAATGCGACATGCTTATAATAGTTTTCACAACGAAACTTTATCTCCAAACCTGGCAGAAAATTCAGACAGATTCTGTTCGCATGTGAAGTATGCTAGCGGCAAGACACAATCAATGCCTTCTCTGCGCGATAGCAATGGAGATACTATCGAAGACAGTGCTGACAAAACAGAGCTACTAAACACAGTTATCCGAAATGCCTTCACAAAGGAACACGAAGTAAATATTCAAGAATTCGAAACAAGATCAGGTGCCAACATGAGTAACGTCGAAGTAGATATCCTTGGAGTAGTGAAGCAACTTGAATTACTTAATAAACGCATGTCTTCTGGCCCAGAGTGTATACCAATTAGGTTCCTATCAGAATTTGGTGGTGCAAGTCATCGAGTAAAACAGAAGTGATTCCTGGCGTTCTCCAGGTTCCTTTGCTGTTCCTCATCTCTATAAACGATTTGGGAGACAATCTGAGAATCCGTCTTTGATTGTTTGCAGATGACCCTGTCGTTTATCGGCTAATAAAGTCATCAGAAGATCAAAACAAATTGCAAAGCCATTTAGAAAAGGTATCTGGATGGTGCGAAAATTGGCAATTGACCCTAAATAACGGAAAGTGTGAGGTCATCCACATGAGTGCTAAACGTAATCCGTTAAACTTCGGTTACACAATAAATCAGAAAAATCTAAAGGTCGTAAATACCTAGGAATTATTATTACGAACAACTGAAATTGTAAGTCACACACAGAGTATGTTCTGGGGAAGGCTAACCCAAGACTGCATCTTACTGGCAGGAGACTTAGGAAGTGTAATAATCTGCTAAGGAGACTGCCTACACTATGCTTGTCCGTTATCTTTTAGAATACTGCTGTGCGGTGTGGGATCCTTACCACATAGGACTGACGGGGTGCATCGAAAAAGTGTATTATCACGATATAGGGGAGAGAGTGTGACTGAAATGTTGGAGGCTTTGGGATGGAGATCATTAAAACAAAGGCGTTTTTCGTTGCAGAGGAAGCTTCCTACGAAATTTCAATCACCAACGTTCTCCTCCGAATGCTAAAATATTCTGCTGACGGAGACCAACATAGGGAGAAACGATCAACATAATAAAATAACGGAAACCAGACCTCGCATTGAAAGATATATATGTTCGTTTCTTCTGCGCTCTATACGAGATTGGAATAATAGGGAATTGTGAAGGTTGTTCGATGAAATGGCTCAAATGGCTCTGAGCACTATGGGACTCAACTTCTGAGGTCATCAGTCCCCTAGAACTTAGAACTACTTAAACCTAACTAACCTAAGGACATCGCACACATCCATGCCCGAGGCAGGATTCGAACCTGCAACCGTAACGGTCGAGCGGGGTTCGATGAACCCTCTGCCAGCCACTTAAATATAATTTGCAGAGTATCCATGTAAATGTAGATGTATAGGGGCTGATGGAGTTGGAGCCTCAGGGAATAAAGTGCAAAGAGGGTCTCGGAACGCGAGGATAAGTGCGATTACAGGGAAAGCAATGTTGCGGGAGGCTTTCGCGGCGGAGGACAGACCTTCGCGAGAGAAAGGCAAAGTTTCTGTTTTAAGCATTTCCTTTCACTACGTGAGTTTCAGTTGTTCCTGAACTCGGTTAACTGAATTCACCCTATGCCTGGTCGGAACTGTTCGAATTTGTGCTTTCCCCAGTGTGGCCCAGCACACACTACTGGATTCGTGCGTTGTTTCTTAGCAGGGGAACCTGCCATGCCAATGAGGACCAGATCGCGGCGTTGTGCGACAGTAAGGGAATTTCGGCAGGCTTTCCTTTCAGCGCCGGGCGGAGTAGCCATGAGGTTTGAGGCGCATTTCACGGATTGAGAGTCCTTCCTGCCGGAGGTTCGAGTCCTGTCTCTTGCATGGGTTATGTGTTGTTCTTAGTTGGGGTTAGTGTAAGTGATGATCTCTGCAATTTGGTACTTTAGGAATTCACTCACACACATTCCTTTCAGCCTACTGGTCGGAGGCTGCACGAGCCCACACAACATTATCGTAATACTCTTCTTTAAATATTCTGGATTTACGAGCGCCGCCCGTTTGCTCGAACACATGGTACAGGCTAATCATTTTTGTTTTATACGTTCGGAGAAGCAGAGCTGATCAGTATTTGCCTGACTATAATGCCAACCCACATGTGTCACATCATCCCAGCTGCCAAATGCAGCCGGCCGGTGTGGCCATGAGGTTCTAGGCGCTTCAGTGTGTTGTCATTTGGTTAGTTAGGTTGAAGTAGTTCTAAGTTATAGGGGACTGATGTCTCATCGTTTTGCAAAATGAAAGGATGATTTGGAAGCATTTAAAGCGGTGCAATAAGAGTTCGAGTACGATTTGGGGGAGTATGTGTCTAAGTATACGATCTAGTCACGCGGTGCGCAAACGCACGATTCCAGTTGCGGGCGCAGTCGAAAACCTAGACCAGAGTGACTGACCGTACGCGGCCACCCTAGTTCCTTTGGGAACAACTGGGGAATAGAAAAACGTAGGGTAAATCAGTACAGGAATGAAGGGGCACACGTACGCGGTCACGAGAACCCTGGAAGCAGTGGGATCAAAAACCATTTTTATGCGTTTCTGTCTGTAAAACATCTGGGAGTGTGCGTGCGGAACGATTTGAAGTGGAATGATCATATAAAATTAATTGTTGGTAAGGCGGGCACCAGGTTGAGATTCATTGGGAGAGTCCTTAGAAAATGTAGTCCATCAACAAAGGAGGTGGCTTACAAAACACTCGTTCGACCTATACTTGAGTATTGCTCATCAGTGTGGGATCCGTACCAGATTGGGTTGACGGAGGAGATAGAGAAGATCCGAAGAAGAGCGGCGCGTTTCGTCACAGGGTTATTAAGCGTGATAGCGTTACGGAGATGTTTAGCAAACTCAAGTGGCAGACTCTGCAAGAGAGGCGCTGTGCATCACGGTGTAGCTTGCTGTCCAGGTTTTGAGAGGGTGCGTTTCTGGATAAGTTATCGAATATATTGCTTCCCCCCGCTTATACCTCCCGAGGAGATCACGAATGTAAAATTAGATTCGAGCGCGCACGGAGGCTTTCCGGCAGTCTTTCTTCCCGCGAACCGTACGCGACTGGAACAGAAAAGGGAGGTAATGAGAGTGGCACGTAAAGTGCCCTCCGCCACACACCGTTGGGTGGCTTGTGCAGTATAAATGTAGATGTAGTAGCGACAACAACGGGCGGTCGTAGTGAGACCGATTACGGGGCTGGGATCAGCTGAGTGGTGATAGCAATAACGGGTGGCGGTGATTTGGGAACAACTGGGGAATAGAAAAAAATAGGGCAAATCAGTACAGGAATGAAGAGAGACGCGAACGCAATCACAAAACCCTGGAAGCAGTGGGATCAGAAACCACTTTAATGCCTTTCTGTCTGTTTTAATTATTCGGGAGCTGACCGTTTGGTTTTAAACTTTGTTTTCTGCGTTTAATTTGATTGGGAAACCGTTGAGATTGAACTTAACATATACATGGATGGACATGAGAAATGAAAGGTGTAAGTAGGCTGTTTAGGTTTTTATGTTGGTAACGCCACATGGCGCTCTGTATGAAAATCACTGATTATGCTGTGTGCAGTCTGTGGCTGGTTGGCATTGTTGAAATATTCGCTAATGTAGTGTTGGGCAGTTGGATGTGAACAGCGCTTAGCGTAGCGCAGTTGGAGGTGAGCCGCCAGCAGTGTTGGATGTGGGGAGAGAGATGACAGAGTTTTGAGAGTGGATGATCTGGACGTGTGTCCATCAGAGTAAATTTGTAGGACTTGATTTCTAGTTAGTGCCTTCAATAGTTAGAATCTTTTAAGTAGCTGGCAGTACTGGCGCTCGCTATATTGCAGTAGTTCGAGTAAGGAAGATTTTTATGAGGTTAGTGATTCATGAAAGGTATAGGTTATTGTTAGTCGGGGCCATTCTTTTGTAGGGATTTTATAAGTCAGATTGCGTTGCGCTAAAATATTGTGAGTCCGTTTAGTGATGATCAGAGTAAGTAAAGAGAAATGTCTGAGTACGTTGAGTTTTGCTCAGCTGTTTGAAAATCAAATAACGTAAAGGAGATTATCAGCACAATCATTCATAAATTTTTCTAAAGGGAGTTTTCAAAGGTTGCAATAAATTTTTTATCTGTGATTATTACTTTAGGTATGAAATATTCTATTGCAGATTAATAAAAACGAATTTCTTTGAATGTTCCCAAAATAATGATTCAAGTTTAATTTTTATTCAAGGACTACTGCTGTTTGTACAAGGATGAAAATATTATTTTCCATCGAACTTAGCAAAGATTTTCACGTTGCACTGGATTTTTGTTTACTGGATATAGCCCGACTAGCTTTGAAGCATAAGACTATCTTTACTTTATGAATTCTTTTTTATATTTGTAAGCTCTCCTGAAGAATTATCCACTTTTAAATACACTTCACGATATGTTCCTAATTTTGAATGAAAATTTAAAAGAGCTGCAGCTTGTATCCACCTGTGAATGCACAAGATAAAATCTACTATCTCTTTGTATTCTGCGTATGGAATGCTGTGAAAAGAAACACTTTTTTATTTTCGTTCACCTCTACCTGTACCCTTTTTAGGATGTGGTCGTTATTGCGATGGTATATTTTAATCTGCCGCTGTTCCAGAATGCTCGCTCACGGCGCAGCTCCGTACTGCCAGCGATATCCAATAAAATGCTGGAAATTCTAAAATAAAATGGGTAATGTCCGGTGCGAACTTTGCAGTAATTGTGACAAACAGATTTTACTAGATAAATATATTTTAACAGAAACAATTAAAATCTTTACACACCGTTTACAATCCCAGCTACAAATGGCGTCGATCATCGACTTATGACAAATGAAGACTACGTAATAGCCTAATGCAACGTTGCGGGTTCCTCTCCCATTTAGTCTGTGCAGAAGGCAAGCGATTCTACTACAATAAATTGCCAATTTATATCTTACCTAATTTTTGTACAGTCTTTGTCGTTTTTGATAACATATCCTTTCTTCTGTAGCGGTTTTCACATCCTCCGCCACAGATAGTATTTAACAGTCTTTGAATAATCATTTATAATAGCAAAATTCATAATTTTCTTTTAAATGTCCTTTTGAAATACAATTAACAGAAACACATATAAATTATTTGTTGCAATGAACATTATACATCGAAATGTTCTTTTAACTTTCAATTTGGATGCGTGCTGCCAGAAAACGTTACACCACGAAAGCAGAGACTGCTCATGAGGGGACCGTGAGCAGAATAGGAATGCCTTGGCGGGACCACCACAGTTGGAGAAAATCGAACCCGCTGACCCACAACATAATCCACTTAACGACAATGAGTGGCGGGAACTCTCGCGACAGAATGGTGCGGAACAGGACGGATCTCTGAGCAAGGTAAGTGCGAATGTTCTACACGTGGAAAAATCCAGCACACGGGACGATTTGTGACAGTAGACTGCAGGCAGTAAGGTTTCAGCTTTTATGCCAGATATCACCACCTCTATTAGAATATCAGCACCCAGAACGCACTTGAGCTGCATCTGCCTGTGTTCGATTACAGGTGAGGCAGCGTTTCGTAATTATGTGTGGCTACAGAGGCAGCGTGCAATATTTCTGCAAGGGACTTCTGTCGACTTTTTGAGTACACGCCACACGGAGATGATGCTCTGTACTGGGTGAAACGAGGTCCGACACGATGCTACGACGTGCTCCGTGACTTTTGCCACTTCAGTGTATAAATGTA
The DNA here is from genome assembly GCF_023897955.1 of Schistocerca gregaria. Lineage (NCBI taxonomy): Eukaryota > Metazoa > Arthropoda > Insecta > Orthoptera > Acrididae > Schistocerca > Schistocerca gregaria. Next base: position 24,950,815 of record NW_026061710.1, read on the forward strand.
CCGGATGTCTCTCTTAAAAGTATTCAGGCACATTTCTTCTGGCTTTTCAGTAGATATTTTAAATGTGTAGATGCAGTCAGTCCAAACGTGTACTGGTCATCACGTCGAAGGAAAGCTTCGGTTTGTTTCCGTTACACGCGAAATGCTTTTTGAAGCGGAATTTTACATTCTCATTCGATAGAGCGGCCCGAGATGAGTCCAGCTTGGTATTCGTTTTAGCGATACGTATTAGCAGGAAAACTAGAAAACGGAGAGCGGCGGTAGCAATCAATTTGGGCCAGGGCCTTGTTGTCGCTGTTAGAGTATCGGTTATTCTTAGAGTTTTCCCGCTCCTGTTAATACAAATGGATGAAGCGAAAAACGTTGTAGACTAGTTTGTGGCCCGTCCATCCGAATGGGTACGTGAAATTCCGCTTTGAAAATAAATTAATTTTTTTTTACCGGGAACAAACCGACGCTTTGCGGCGACAGTGGCACATCATGACAGGCGTAATGAACAGTATTAATTTCGACTGACTCCACCTACACATTCCAAACACGAAATTGAAAATATCTGTCGGAACACCAGAGCAAATGCGCCTGAAGACTCTTGGGTGGAATACCTACACAGAATATTGGAGAAATAGTGGCAAATATTTTGATAGGTGATACCAACCACAAGAACAAGAAAAAAAAATACCTTGAACGTGGGTCTGGAAATGCATACTTTGTGAGATCTCTACACTTGTCCATAGTGGCTGAAGACGTTCGGGTGTGAATATGTCCGCCTGACACGCAAGGTAGATATTAAATAAACAAATGATGTATGGCCACAGGTGCTGCCCCCATGATCCGTGAATCGAGCGAGGTGACGCAGTGGCTTGCACACTGGACTCGCATTCGGGAGGACGACGGTTCAATCCCGCGTCCGTCCATCCTGATTTAGGTTTTCCGTGGTTTCCCTAAATCACTCCAGGCAAATGCCGGGATGGTTCCTTTGAAAGGGCACGGCCGATTTTCTTCCCCGTCCTTCCCTAATCCGATGAGACCGATGACCTCACTGTCAGCTCTCCTTCCCCAAACAACCGAACCCCAACCCACGATCCGTCAATAGCGTTCACTACTGTACGTGCCTTTCCGTATTGACGTACTCCAGTGTACACAAGTCTGAGCACTGGGTAATCTACAGGCAGTTGTGTTGCATGTACTATAGTTTTAGCGTTGTTAGTGTGTGTTATTTTGTAGTAAATTGCTTTTAACAATAAGTATGTATCGCATTTATTTATTCAGAGTATGGCATTTAAGTACATTTCAGAATTGCATCACGTTATTCTACATTACATGTGTTCACAGACAAACATCTAGTCCCTGTAAGTCATATCGCAATGTTTACTGTCACTGTGATATTTGTAATGCACTGTGCACGAATGGGTTGGTAAATTTTCCATTTCTCTTCTGCTTGTTAACAATGGAAGCGTACTTCCCCTAAAGTGACATGGCGGATATAATTATCTGCTATGGGTTAGCAGTTGGAAATAGCCCGTAAGCACGTTCCCACTACGCAGGAAAATACCCACGTTGCAGAGTACCATGCGATAAGTTGTTGACCCAAAGTTTTCGGCTTCTTAAGGACACGGATTTTCTAGCTTCCAAAAGACGAATAGTGGACGGAATGAGTCAGTTCACACACCTCAGATGCAGGAGGACATACCAGATTTTCTGGACGAAAGACGTGCAACAGCAGTGTGGGTATTTGGCGATTGACACCAACAGAAGGCATAAGTCATCCTGTTGTCCGGCTGGTACTGCTTGAGCTATTGCTGTATCCGTAACACCTTCAACACATCCAGGCACTAATGCCAGAGGACCACGATAGCCAATCATAGTTGTGTCATTGGCCCATACAGAAGCGTGCTGCAGGTCCACTGTTTTCGACGAAGAATTTATTTCTCTGATCCTGTGCGGTTCACAAAGGGTCGTGCTGTGAACTTCCATACTCAGCACGTGTGGGCTTATGAAAACCCATATGCTGCTGTACAAGGAGTACATCAACCTCATTTCTCCGTCAACTAATGGATAGACATTCTTGGTGATAAGTTACTAGGGCCATACATCCTACTCCAAACATTTAATGGAGCTCATTATCGTCAACTTCTTGTTAACATTTTGCTTACCTTGTCGGAGGAGGTACCACATCAGTAAAGACTACCGATGTGGTTTATGCATTATGTCACATTTCATCTGCAATGTGTGTGAATATCGGATGCTGACGCTTCATGTCTTTTGGAATGGTTGGGGCGGAGGGGGCACACCTTGGTCCCCTGTTCCCTCGACTTCAGTCCTCTGTAGTTTTGGTTATGGGAACAGTTCAAGGCGTTAGTCTTGCAGTACCACATGTATGTGAAATTAGAAATCGTTACCAGAGTCGGAGACTATTTAGACTCTGACAAATCCCTTTAGATACAGTTTTGATATACATAATACAATGGAAATATGCTACTTGAAATTTGGCCCTTACATGAGGTCCTAGGGTGAACAATTTGTATAAAATTACTTAATAACTGTATTTTAAAAACAATTATTAATGCAAATCAAATGAAAGGAACACTAAATTCTTTAAATGAAATTCAAGTAAAAAATGAACTGGTGATTTATTGCAAAAAGTCTTCTTAGTACACAAGAAAACCAATAGACTAACTGTCTATCATGTTAGACTAATATTGACAATCAGCAAAATCATAATGTCCAGGGAAGGATAATGTGTTCATGCTGCACATTCCCTCCACGATGTTGAGGCGAAATAAATAAAAAAAATTAAATTTATTGGTTTTTTGTAAAGAGGAAAAATTGTGGACATGGAATTGTAACTTCAGAATTTTTTAAAGGCCTTTCTTTTTTTACGGGCTGTATTGACCAGCTTGAATGCGGACAAATTCAGTGCTGCGTGAAATATGCCTGTAATATAATTTACCATTCCGATTAATTACATTTTTGAATTCTACGTCACTGTTGATTTAATCAGAGTTCTCACCTTAGACGTAGAATTAGTCCTTCTGCCACAATATTAATTCATTAGTCGCCCTCGATGTTCTTCTCTTTGTTGACCGTGTGTACCTTCCTAAGTCGGCATCGGTTCACTTCACGTAGACGGTGGAAACCAAGGAAATACAATGCTACGTCACTTTAAAAAATAGTGAGAAGTATCGAAGTGTTACGAAAATTATTTATTCACAAGACAATAAGACTTGCTCTGCTCGTCGCATTAATCATGATTACTAACAACATGGCTGCCTTTCCGCACAGTCCGAAATTACGTCCGTCCTCCACAAGGCAACAATCGATAGTGTCTCTTAGCTCCTTCTTGGAGTATGAAACAAAAGCGAATCCAATATGAACATTACAGAGATTATATTCTACATCCCTCTCCATTTGATCTTTGGCGCAGCCTTTAAGGTGTTGTATGTCTCTGCGTCGGAATGTGTCATTACAATGTGAATAAACCCTACGAATCTGAATTTTACTTTGTAGTGGTTCCTTGTCGGGACTAAAATGAAAAGAACCTTTCTTCGTATCTGGAATCATACGGTACTGCGGTGGTGTACAACTATAAAATGGTAAGCTCCCAGACGAATTGGTGCCGCTACAGTGTGCTCACCAATCACTAGCCATCTCGATCTACATCCAAATCTACATCGATACTCTGCTAATTACGTTGAAGTGCCTGGCAGAGGGTTCTTCGGACCACCTTCAAAATTCTCTATTCTCCAAATGTCGTATAGCGCGGGGAAATAACAAACACCTACATCTTTTTCGTACGAGCTCTTCAAATGGTTCAAATGGCTCTAAGCTCTATGGAACTTAACATCTGAGGTCATCAGTCCCCTAGACTTAGAATTACTTAAACATTAACGAACCTAACCACACACACACATCCATGCCCACGGCAGAATTCGAACCTGCGACCGTAGCAGAAGCGCCATTCCACACCGAAGCGCCTAGAACCGGTTGGCCACAGCGACCGGCTGTACGAGCTCTGACTTCCCTTATTTTATCATAGTGATCGTTTCTTCCTATCTAGATCGGCGTCAACAAAATATTTTCAAATTCAGAGGAGAAAGCTGGTGACTGGAATTTCGTGAGAAGATTGCTCCGCAACGAAAAATGCCTGTGTTTTAATGATCTCCATCACAAATCCTCCATCATTTCAGTGACACTCTCCCCCCTATTTCGCGATGATGCAAAACATGCTACCATCTTTGCACTTTTTCGATGTACCTGCTAATAAAACGTAGTGTTGGGTTAGCCTTCCCCACATGATTTTCTGTGTGTTCCTTACAATTTAAGTTGTTCGTAATTGTAATTACTAGGTATTTAGTTGAATGTATGGCCTTTAGATTTGACTGATTTATCGTGTGACGGAAGTTTAACGGATTACTTTTAGCACTCATGTGGATGACCTCACACTTTTCGTTATTTATGGTCGTTGCAATTTGTTTGCCGGCCGGTGTGGCCGTGCAGTTCTAGGCGCTACAGTCTGGAACCACGTGACCGCTACGATCGCAGGTTCGAATCCTGCCTCGGGCATGGATATGTGTGATGTCCGTAAGATAGTTAGGTTTAAGTAGTTCTAAGTTATAGGGGACTGATGACCACAGATGTTAAGTCCCATAGTGCTCAGAGCCATTTATCTATTTCTTTGCAATGTGTTTTGATCTTCTGATGACTTTATTAGTCGATAACCGACAGCGTCATCTGCAAACAACCTAAGCGACTGCTCAGATTGTCTCGCAAATCGTTTATACGGATAAGGAACAGCAAAGGGCCTGTAACACTAAGATGTGCGTCAACACGAGATCTGCGCCCCCATGGAACTTGTGGACCGAGCTAAGTTGTCGGGACGACTTCCCAGTGCAGAACACTAGAATGATCGCCCCCCCCCCCGCCCCCCCCCCTCAGCGATCGAGCACGAGAAGTCTCCTCTACGACGATCGACCCAAGAGTGTTCGATCATCCACATCCAACTCCTCAGTTTGGGCCGTCATGGCAACAAACATATCAGGTAAAACGTTATGTACTTCTGTCCAATGACAGCAGACGAATCAGAGCCTTGTATAAACAACTCAGAATTTCCAACAAGCCAAGCAAACGCCGCTGGAACCCCACCAGGTCAGGTTCACACAGCAGCAGGCCGCTCCTCGTCAAGAACTGGTCAGTTCTCTCCAGATGTTACCGGGTAAGACACTCAGCGTCAAATTCTGAGCTTCCTGGGGTCGTGACTCGGGACGTCACTATGTGTGCCACTGGATGTCAGACTCGGGAAAACTTTCTTCTTCAAGGCGTGAAAATGACTGTAATGCGTGAGTTATTGCTGGATTTGTTATGCGCTCTGTATGTGCTTTCATCCTGCTCAGACAGCAGCTGGTATAGATTTTACGCTTGTGAGCGTATATATACGTTGTTATGTGGCTAGCGGAGCTTGTGGACTGGCCCTGTTCGATTTCCTTTACGTACATTTATGTAATTCGAAAATCTGTGCCCAGACATCAGTTTACTAAAACAACGTGACAATTTTAAAAAACTCAAAAATGTCAATTCTAAAAAAAGGGAGATATTTTTCCGGCTCACTTAAATACAAATCTATTCGTAAGTATTTGAGTTTCATATTGAAACAGTGTCGAGGTTAGAACCTCATTTTCAGCAGTTTCTTTAATTGTATTAATATTGTATCTTTTTGTCAACTGGTAATACTGAATTATAATATTCTAATGAAAATACGATTTTATTTGAGTCAAATCAAATAAATTAAAATTTGATTCAGACATGTGAAATGACTTGTCTATACTAGTAAAGTTCCCAGAAAGAATTTCACTCTGCAGCAGAGAGTGCGCTGCGATGAAACGTCCTCTCAGAACTAGAATAATCTGCCAGAAGGTTCCATCAGTAATACTGGTGCGTTTTATATGTTCGTTTCTCCATGTAATGGAAAAAAAAAGAAATACTCGACATTCACAGTGACTAGAGTATGTACAAAAAGGGCAATCAATACACATTTGCAGTTGACCAGCAGATCGTTCTGCAGATACAGTCTATCCTTTTGAATTTTTAAGTACAATAATCTATTTCTGTGAAGGATGCTTATCACGATATTTATTTGCTCTTTCACTTTATTCACATGAACTCTGAGAGTTTTATGTGACTATATTATTTTGTTTCTGCAAACATAATTCGTTCCACCAAAATAGCTGGAAACCCCACAGCAGATCAGTTCCAGTCATTCCACGAGTAAGGAGGTACAAGGCTTGTCTTGTCTGTAATTCTACCATGCCTAGACGGTCAATACCGTATTCTATCGCGTCCGCATTGTTACTTTGTGCCAAGAAGGACTCTCAGCAAGGGAAGGGTTCAGGCGTCTCGGAGTGAACCAAAGCTATGTTGTTCGGGTATGGAGGAGATACACAGAGAGAGAGGAAATGTCGATGACATGCCTCGTTCAGACCGTCCAAGGACTACTACTGCAGTGGATGACCGCATCCTACGGATTATGGCTCGGAGGAACTCTGACAGCAACGCCACCATGTTGAATAATGCTTTTCGTGCAGCCACAGGACGTCTTGTTACGACTCAAACTTTGCGCAATAGGCTGCATAATGCGCAACTTCACTTCCGACGTCCATGGCGAGGCCGATCTTAGCAACCACGACATTTTGCAGCACCGTACAGGTGGGCCCAACAACACGCAGAATGGACCGCTAAGGATTGGCATCACGTTCTATCCACCGATGAGTGTCGAATATGCCTTCAACCAGACAATCGTCGGAGACGTGTTTGGAGGCAACCCGGTCAGGATGAATGCCTCAAGATACACTGTCCAGCGAGTGCAGCAAGGTGGAGGTTCCCTTCTCTTTTGGGGTGGCATTATGGAGGGCGGACGTACGCCGCTGGTGGTCATGGAAGGCGCCGTAACGGCTGTACGATACGTGAATACCACCTTCCGACCGATAGTACAACCATGTCGGCAGCATATTGGCGAGGCATTCGTCTTCATGGACGACAGTTCGCGCCCCCATCGTGCACATCCTGTGAATGACTTCCTTCAGGATAACGACATCGCTCGACTAGGGTGGCCAGCACCTTCTCCAGACATGAACGCTATAGAACATGTCTGGGATAGATTGAAAAGGGCTGTTTATGGAAGACGTGACGCACCAACCCTCTCAGGGATCTACGCCCAATCGCCGTAGAGAAGTGGGACAATCTTGACCAACAGTGCCTTGATGAACTTATGGCTAAAATGCCACGACGAATACAGGCACGAATCAATGCAATAGGACGTGCTACTGGCTATTAGAGGGAGAGGTGTGTACAGCAATGTTGACCACCACCTCCGAAGGTGTCCCTGTATGGTGGTAGAAGATGCAATGCCTGACTTTCATTAGCAATAAAAAGGGTGCAAAGGATATTCATGTTGATCTCAATTCCAATTTTGTGTACAGGTTCCGGAGCTCTTGGAGCCGAGGTGATGCGAAACTTTTTTGATGTATGTACATTTTTACTATGTCTGTACAGAACTGTATACACTGTTATCGTAAATAGCTCTAGGGAGGTGCATTATAGAATCAGTAAGCGTACAATACTTCAAAACTCGTTTACTACCTCATTTTCCGCAATTTGATCTTACGTTCTTGCCTCAGTGTCAGAGGTACAACAACAGATTTTGCGCTTGGCTGTCATCCATTCGTATGTGCCGCTACATTTTTGGAGAGAAACCCGGTTGCCGCACAGTCGCAGCGTTGGCCTCCCTCTCTCTCTCTCTCCCTCTCTGGTGCCGACTCGCTGAGTGTGACACCTAGCGGCAGCACTGGGTACCTTTGGCGCGACGTCGCGCGTCACAATCCCAGAAAGCTAAGGAATTAACGCCGGGTCTTCAGACTCAGACCTACTAGCCGCCAGTAGCGCACGCAACACCGAAGATCCCACCCTCCTCCAAACGGCGCGTGACCCCTGCTCGCCCCAATGTAGCTGCCCTGCCGCACTTATAACCGGGGACTCAATGCTTTGAGCGGTGAGCTGGCTGTCCCTCCCTTATTCCCATTGTTGTGTGCCTCGGACGTTCTACAACTCCTGGGGAAACAAACTCCGAGTTTCCCACGAATTCTCTCAGCTGAAGTGACGTAAGTTAAGACACACAACCTCTGGAATTTTTATCAGGCACAATAGTGAAAATCAAGTACAGTAATGAGAGTTTAATAAAGTGATGAGAATCGTGTTCCAGCATTTCTCCGTCATAAGGAGCGGATGGTGTTAGTTTATCAATGGATGGAGGCAACCCAGATGGCTTGTAACATTTCAGCCGACGCCACGCCGGTCAACGATACCCAGACACTACAGGATCACGTCTTCGACGCAACAACAAGCAAGCGTATTTCGGAGAGTGCGTGATCTCTTAAGCTGAGGATCAGAGCGATACATTGCCATTGGAGGAACGTCACGTTGAGCACCTCATATGAGAAATGTCATTAACGGATATCAGGATGGACGGCTCCTATGGACAAGTGTGCAGATCACAGAAAGTATGCGTTTCCCGATCCACGAGTAATGGTTTTTTTTTTCCTTGTTTTGATGGACAGCCCCACCTCGAAATATTCGACACTTTGCGCTACAGGTTAAAAGAAGAGTGACGAATATAAGATGCCTTCAATATTTATTAACGTTGTGGGTGGTTCTCTTTATTTATGCTAACTTTTTTCCACCCTACGTCTAGATTTGGTTTTGTTCCCTGCATATAAAATTATATGCAAGCGTTTCTATCGCACCAGAAAGGATGGAGGAGGTTTGATGTAAGATCTATTCGTGGTTTCTCCTTTATCGAAATCGTTTCCCATAAGAATCCAAGCTACATCGTTAGCCTCGTGGCTATTGAGGTTGATCCACAAAAAAGGGTAGTACTAATAGTTCAATCCAGAACGGTTTAGGTAGCCTTTCGGTAGTTGGGTATAGCTGTGTGGTTAGTATTCGAACAGACATCCGAAGTAGTGTGGCGGTAATGCTTCAATCTGTCCGAAGAACAGTTCCAGCTTTATAAATGTAGCCAGAAGTGTATCGTGGGTAATGGAGTTGTTCATGAAGACCGATTAAAGTATTTTCCTAATATATTTTGTTGCCCTTATTTTATAAAATCATTTGGTGGCTTTCTAAGAGGTACTCTGTGTTAGGAGTACAAAACGTAAATAAAATTACATATTCACACGTTTTACTTCAGGCAGAATTAGGTAATAAAGCCAGTCGATACCTTTCGTATAGTGCAACGACATAGTTGCTTACTGGCTGAGTATTTTTCAAGAGATCCTCTCACACAGACTGGTAATTTACACTGTTTTTAAGAGACACTCCGAGTGCGGCGTATCAGTCACTCTTTAACCTGTTACGTTAGGCGATTCGTTCCTGCTGTTATCTTTTGCGTGTATTCAGTCCCGCAACCAATAACCGTGCATTCGGGCGGTAATCAGTTATCGGTGCGTTATTGTAGTCTAAAAACTGAATCCGTTATAGTAACTCTTTTGTTTACTCACTCGGGGTCCCACCGTTTTGTACACAACTGAGGTGAGAAGTAGTTGTGACGTTCTCTACGGCGACATCAAAAACCCATTCTGAGGTGGTGCCGTCGAAAGCGTAAACCGAAGCAATCGGTCTGGATTCGAATACATCTCTCGAAAGAGAGTACAAAAGAATATTATCACAGGACTTTACAAACAGGTTTTTCAGAAATTCCTACCAGTTCACTTACTTAACTTATTTAATATTGCAACGCGTTTCGAGCTATCACCTCTTTATCAGGCAAAATATGACAAAACAAGAAACATTCAAACCAAATGGACATATATATTAATGCAAGTATTCTTTCAGTCTTGTCGTTTGTTGTGGCTTTCCTGCAGAGAAAGTCAAATAGAAGCCGTATGAGAGCGCGTTTACTTCGTTTTCTTGTCTGTAGATGAATACTGGAGCACTCCGTTCATCAGAAAAGGCTGCCGTCTTGTGGCCACTGTGGCTTTAAATTGTAAGCACACCACGTAGCTCACTCGGAAAACATGAATAACTGATCTGCCTACTTCAGTATTATTGGATTAATTTGTATTATTAGTTCACTTTTCTCGGACATGAGCAGACATCCACAAGTAGCAAATAATGTGACCGTGGCTTCCAAGTTAAGGTTCTTCGGTTAATCACAATGCGTCTACTTCGTTAATAATCTTGCTGGCATTTCGATGATCTTTCTTGGGATTTCTTCATGATTCATTACATTCTTGCACGTGCTACCTTTTTATAGTTTTATGCACAGTGAGATATAATATCGAGCGATTTTAAAAAGCGAGTGAATCAAGCTGCGTCGGATAGAGGTGCAGGGGATAGCGTCAGTTACGTTTGACGCGAAATAGCATTTAGTCATAATGGAGCGTACACTGTCAAAGCATTTTATCAAAACGGTAGTTCGTACCAGCTAGCACGTCGTGCAATCCGCAACGACATCAGCGTTAATCGAAATCGGCCGGTGCACCTGCCTGGGCGATTAAAAAGTGGATGGGGAACATTGAGGAGACGGCGCCAACTGGGAGACCAAAAACTGTGAGCTCGCCTGAAAAACATCGAACGTGTACGCCAAATGAAACGCGTATAGCACGTGTGCCTTGACACGACACTACAGCGCGACACGCACGTGCCGCACGAGTCGCGCGGCTGCAGTGCATATTGCGACACGTACACCGTACTTAGCACGCGCCGACTGGCGACGCTCTGCAATGACAGAACCGAAGCGTGCGCACCTTTTTATCTTTCTCTAATAATTTACAGAAACTATTCACTGAAAATATTTGATTTTTTTCCGTACTTGTAGCTTTATGTGTGAACGTCATGGCCAAGTGCCCATCATCTCGCTAATGGTCATGCTTACTGGGATCTACACATTTTAGTAAGTCACTACGCAAAACTCAAAAAGTTTGCAATGAAAAATAGGGGACGCTATGATTTAGCGTTTGGTGCGTGTTACACCATATGTTTCTGAGTATGAAATTCAGCTAACATATTAAATTTTTGTTTAGACTTAGGAGGAGGTCTCCATCTGTCTTCGATTTCGAGAAAATGGATCCCATGTAGCGCATTCACTCCCAATCTTACGCCACGGGAATGAAATATTCCTACATCACTGGTATTTCCTAAACCGCTCGAGACATCGAAACGAGATTTTGGCGAATGACGACACAAGGAGGAGAGTACTTTGCCACGCCGGCCGGTGTGGCCAAGTGGTTCTAGGCGCTTCAGTCTGGAACCGCGCGACCGCTACGATCGCAGGTTCGAATCCTGCCTCGGGCATGGATGTGTGTCATGCCCCTAGGTTAGTTAGGTTTAAGTAGTTCTAAGTTCTATGGGACTGATAACCTCAGATTTTAAGTCCCATAGTGCTCAGAGCCATTTGAACCATACTTTTCCACGTCGTAAATACACTGAGCTTTCTTATCTATCACGGTATATCAGTAGTTACACTTCCCTATTTATTTTTTTTCATTCCACTGACTAATTTTTTAAGAGTTATCGACAGCTAGTGAGACAAGAGTGTCCTAATATGAAAGTAAACATGAAATTTCTTCTCTTATGTTGCCACAAACCGTCACAATGAGTTTTTTGATAAGATATTCGGCTCTCTGGTCGCCAATTACTTGTTTAATGAGACAGATTTCTGAAACAGTGTGTCACAATAACTGCTGCAAAAATGAGTTTATGCAAATCATATTGTGTTTTGGCAAAAGAAGTGCTCTCAAACCCTTCAACAAGAGAAGTGTGGCCGTTACTCGCAAATGGTGTTGCTTCTTCGAATGAGAAGAGGTTAACAACTCACACGAAAATAAATCGCTAATTCTGTTGGAATTTTGGTTGAATCCCACAACCCATTTTATTTTTAACACCAGCGACTGAAATGGAAACTTACCAAAGGAGTTTTATTCCTTTTCTTTATCTGAGCAATAGCAAAGTAATGAAGAGCGTGGTCTTCAGGCGGGATTCCACGCACACTACTGATGCCGGTTCCTCACCAACGCCATGCCAAACTGACAGACCGTGGTTCGCGAATAAAATAGTTGTTACTGAGAAAAGTAAACAACTGATACGTGGCACAACACAATGGCCAGTGTATCGTCAGCAGCTGCGAATAAATCGATCGACAGGAATGCGGAAGCCAGCAAGTGTGCTTTGTGAGAGGAAGAGTTCACATCGTTCCGAAAACATTGTCATGAAAGTAGATCTGCCTTTGTCACCATTACATTTCTACATATCATCACACTCTTTCAGGATATTCCTACTTTTATATTAGTACCGACACTAATTCCTTTGTGTAGCCTGTTGTGTAATTAGTTTATTAACGCTGATAGCGTGTATGCAACCACTGAAATACTTTTCCTCGTCACGACGAGCCGATTAAAACATCGTTATTTAAGAGGGCTTCTCGACTATTTCGGGCTTGCAATGTACGAAGTATAACGTCTCTTATTAGACCCATACCCACATGATGATATGAAGTACGTAAGTTTTACTATCTCGGACGCTTTTTACCAGGAGCGCAAAGGGGTCATACCTGTGGAAATTATGCCTTTCCGACTTTTTGTAACGGATCGCAGAGATACTTCAGCATAAGAGGAAGCAAGTAGGTAACCTTGTTTTACTTTCCTGTCTTGCTTCTAGATGACACGATTTTATAATATTCCTTACTTCCTTATTCACTACCCTCACGGTAAATCGTCTGTCCCTTCTTACGTTCTGAAAACATTGTGGAGGCAGACGATATACTTTCAGTGGCTAATGGCTCACCGGTTATTGAACTGTGCATTGGTTTTTTTTGACAAAGAATAAACAAAACAAAAGAACTGTACATATGTATGTAAATGAAAACTATTACGTGCTAACGAAAATGGACGGAGCGCTTAAACAGCGAAAAAAAGAACACTGCTCAGTGATAGAAAACTTCAGTTTACATTACAGGCCGTACTCTTCGGATGGACAATACTTCCACTGTCCGTATGCGCCATGCCGAAGTGAGTATATGGCAGAACTGCCCTCCCGCTCCCCGCCTCACACATCCGTCAGTACCCGCGTGACGCGCGGCGCGAGAAACTGCGCCGCTACCACAAAGCCGCGCGACCTGGCGCAGGCGCGTGTCGCGTCCCAGTCGCGTCGCGTCGCAGTTTGCGCGGTCCCATTTGAACCTGTGAAGTTGCAAAAACGCGCGCTGCGGTGCGCCTAGCCTTTAGAGTTGCCATTGAGAGACACACTCGTCGCTCAGTTCGCCGGCACAGCGCTACACTTGGGATTTCAAAGAGAACGGTAGGAAGGATTTTACCCCAGGATTTGCACTTTCACCCCTACAAAATCTAAACGGTACAGGTCCTTAAGGGAATAGATTATGTGATCCGCAGCCGCTTCTGATTAAAAGTTTTGGTCATGATTAGTCGGGACCAGGACATTGTAAACCGTTTGTGGATGAGGGATGAAGCTCACTTCCGTCTCTCCAGTTATGTGAACAAGCAGAACTTTCGATTTTGCAGTGACGTTAATACTAGAGAACTGCATCAGCAACCACTGCACTGGGCAATAGTTACTGCGTGGTTCGTAATGTCTTCAATTAGGGATCATAAGGCGAAACGATTTTTAAGTTGTAACAGTGACTTCGCAGAGATACGCAGACGTTTTAGAAAACTTATGTCTCATCGTTCACTTCATTGTGTGCAAGTTGTGGAGTAAATGTTTCCAGCAGGACGGAGCAACGTCCCATACTGCGCTAGTAAGCATGAATATTGTCAGTCGTTTGTTTCCAAATGATATGACCTCCCGAAATGGGTACATTGCATGGCCCTCTCGTTCACTGGACGTCACATGTTTGTGACTTCTTCTTTGGGGTTATCTGAAGCGGAAAGTTTAGCAAGATAACCCACCTTGAACAACTGAAGCCCTGAAAGAGTGGATGCGACAGGAAGTGTGATGAGGTCTGGCTGGAGGAATGCGTGCTTCTAAGCGGACGCCATAATAAGACAGTTATCTTGAAAAAGTAACTGAGGAGGAGGAGGACATTAGTGTTTAACGTCCCTTCGACAACGAGGTCATTAGAGACGGAGCGCCAGCTCGGGTGAGGGAAGGATGGGGAAGGAAATCGGCCGTGCCCTTTCAAAGGAACCATCCCGACATTTGCCTGAAGCGATTTAGGGAAATCAGGGAAAACCTAAATCAGGACGGCCGGAGACGGGATTGAACCGTCGTCCTCCCGAATGCGAGTCCAGTGTGCTAACCACTGCGCCACCGCGCTCGGTGAAAAAGTAACTGACGTTTTACTGTTACAGAAAACACTTTTTCGTATATTTTAAGATTATGAAATAGAAAAAGTGTCTTTATTTAACAGCTTTTCAAAAATCGCTCTTTATTATGCCTCACCCTGTAGTTGAAACTCTCTTCTTCATTTAGCTCATGAGGCCCTCAGCTTTAAAAGAATTTATTGTGTCGTAAACACAGTACTATTTCAATATGCTATACGAGCGTATTTTAGGAAAGACACACGGGAAATATGTAGTGGTAAATGCGAAAAACAAATACAGAACTAGTTCTCTCACAAATGTTATGAGTACTCTTTTTTTTTATTTGGGGGACTTACGAAATCTGAATATTTTCGTAGTCTCCATGAAATAGCTGTGTTAATCTTAGATAACGGTAGGTGTGATTAACGTCTCTGACTGGTGGTGTGGAACTGTCTCAAGTGAAGGACAGAAGGAATTGGGTTATTCAGATACACACAGTAGACGATTGTAACTGCACTGTTTACGTGGAAAGAACCCACACATATTACAAAAATTGATGTATGTACGTATGTGGCACATCTCCCTCTAGACCACTGGACTGATATGGACCAAAGTTTGTGCACATACCCCTTACTGACAGGTAACAATCATAATTCAGGAGGTGCGGCATCATAAACGATGAGATGCATGAAAATCAGCCGCACCATGCTTGATGTTGAAATTTGCTTCTGTACTACTAACTCTATTCGTAACAAATTTCGCAGACATTCGCAGCGAAAGGCACATACAAAATTATATCATGATGCCACACATAATTCGGGAGATCCGACGTCATGAACACCAAGATGTGTGAAGAACTGCCGGAGTGTGCTTAATGTTTATATTTATCCTTGC
This sequence comes from Schistocerca gregaria, assembly GCF_023897955.1. Classification (NCBI taxonomy): domain Eukaryota; kingdom Metazoa; phylum Arthropoda; class Insecta; order Orthoptera; family Acrididae; genus Schistocerca; species Schistocerca gregaria. Next base: position 24,966,015 of record NW_026061710.1, read on the forward strand.
TGCTCACTCTGTTAGCAACATATTTTGCTGACGGTATCGACATACGCCGCTGAATGCGCCTACATGAATGCATCGTTGTAGGACTCTTTACTGCCGAGCCACTCGTGCAGTCGAGTGAAGTGACACCAGGCAGCGCTTTATGCAGCTTTCAACTATGAGGCGCAAACGGTTGTAGGCCTCGCCACAGAGGCGTGCAGATACTCGAAGCAGCTGTGCCAAGCGCATCATCCCACGCCGAGCCTACTGGCAGGTGTGCGTGCAAGGTTCCTCGTTGTGGAAAACTAGCAAAGTGAACACCCCGACCGGCAGTGCCGGCTGTCAGCTAGTGTACAATAAAAACATTATGACAGGTGACAGACTTCCGTCATTCAACAGTCTCTGGTCAATGAATTAGTTCTTTCTTATGATCTTAATGAATTATTGTCAATGTAAACAACGAGACACCAACAGAGATAGTGATAAATGGTTCAAATGGCTCTGAGTACTATGGGACTTAACATCTGAGGTCATCAGTCCCCTAGACCTAGAGTAGTTAGGTTTAAGTAGTTCTAAGGACAGCACACACATCCATGCCCGAGGCAGGATTCGAACCTGCGACCGTAGCAGCAGCGCGGTTCCGGACTGAAGCGCCTAGAAACGATCGGCCACAACGGCCGGCAAAAGCGATAAATGAGGTATTAGTGAAAGATACTGGCTTATTAACATGGCTTGCTTCAAATTTTCAGAAAATGTAACTGATTCGAATATTTGACTAACGTAAAGCCTACCAAAATCGGCTGTATAGTTACGTTCATAGTCTACACATAACTTTGCGGTGCACGGCCGTTGCCCCTGATAACAAAGTGTGAGTGCACCGCCCTCGTGGATAACATTGCGCCCCCTAGAGTGTGCAGCTGGAACACTGATAGAGGCAGAACATTCCCATTCGTCTGGTGCGCTCTCAAGTGTCATTGATACCTTCTCTGATAATGATCTCTTACCTTCGCCATCAAAATGGCCTACCTCACTGGGAACGCATTTCTGGCCATATGTCCGCATGACCTTTTTTGCTCCTTTTGCTGCGGAAGCTGTGATCTCTGTATCTTGAAACAATACAAACCAAGGGAAAATCGAAATCACTATCTCTCGCCAATAAATAAACGATCTCTATAATCATACAACACGAGCGAATTGTGTTAAGTAACTGATCGTTCATTTTGGCCGCTGTGCACAACGCAAATACCGTCTCCTTGCGATGAACAGCTTACGAATACAAGAGGTTACATTTATTATTTGCGGGTCGTCTTGCCCCTCAAAAACTGGAGGACAGTAAGTGATCTTGAAATTCGGCGACGTTCCTGGGTGCATTACGTGCTCCCACTTCTGGCCATATGAGGGTACGACGAGAATTGTCCATATAATCGTTCCGATGCGCTCACGTGTTATGTTTTGGAGAGGCATACCGTTGGTTGGGCAAATTGATCATGGTACACTCGCAGTACTAGAGGACGCGGTAAGTAGTTCCTGGCATTTTCGACTGCTGCTGTTGTGGGGCCTGAGGATTTGTTTTCTGCAGGGTTTGCAAATATAACGAGTTCTACATACTTAGTGTTGTGTAATATATTAAAGATATTTGGAGGATACTGTCTGTTCTATGGTTAAAGAATTTTGTGCTGAACAAAATATTGTTTAATTTTGACTAGTTACATAACGTGTGGATGAATAAGTTATAGTTCGTGAGTCACAAACCATCTCGTACCTTCAAACGGAAGACCTTGCACCATGGAGTATATGAGATTTGCAAAAGAAGTAAGTTTATGTAATGTATTAACGAAGTTACCAGTCTCGAAAAGTGAAATTTGTGATAACTGCAACAGCTTCTATTTCAGATCGTTGTTAACTTCTAACTGGTTTTTGATAAAACGATTGATTTCGCTTGCTGATTATTCTTGTGTAGTAGAGTAATAACGTAAGACATTTCTCATAGAGAAATACACTACTGACAAAATTTTTTCTCGATTGCAACGATTTGAACTGATATTTATACCTAGGTACATGACCATGTTGTATCTTGGAACAGTCTCTCATTTGTCAAAAATCTTACTTTTCCGGAGTAATTGTAATTTCAGAAAGAAAGTGCACCACTCCTAAAGTGAATGCTGTCATTTCAAAATAGAATAACAAAATGGAGTAAAGGTCTATTAAAGTGTGAAAGTCTGAAGTGTGTTCCACGGTAAAACACTTTTCGCTAATAATTGTCAAAACTAAGAACAAACACAAAACGCTGTCCAAGCATATAAACGATCGATAGTAGAACTAAAAATCTGAATGCCGGGTGTTCGGACAAACTTCTAGGACTTGTAGAAGGGAGACAGGAAAGAATATTTTGAGTACAAACCCATGCCCAGGAATGTACCGTTTCAGTTCTACAATGGTTTCAACTTCGATTTTTAACTCATCCACTTCTGTTTGAGGGATTAAATTCCGCATAAGGCAATACAAAACAATTCGCAATGAAACATAACGGAACACCTGTTTATCACTTAAGCACATTTGTTTGTGTTAAGACTCTTCGCCCTGTCCATCTGTCACCATATCGTTTGTTCAGATGTCTGCGAACTGCACGATACAAGCGAGTTGGTGTTTCATCATGCTGAAACCACATTTCCTGATGGGCAATCAGTGGCACAGCTTTCAAGAACGGCCCCAATATCTTTTGTAGAAACATAAGATATGCAAGACCAGTTAGAGTGGAAGGAGGTACGGCCCAGTTACACGACAGTCTGGAATGCCTGCCAACAAACAAATATCCAACAGGCACCGAAGCCTCGGAATGTGCTTAGCATGAGGGTTTTTGGCTGCCAGACATGGCTGTTTAGCGCATTCAGAACACAGTCCCTCCCCAGTGAACTCACATTTGTCTGTGAACAGGAGTAGTTGGGTAAGGAAAGGATCAGCACATTTTGTTAGCGCAGGTTGCCTACATCAGGAGCAAGCATATATTCAGTGGAAAACCTATTGTTCTCTTTTGATTGACGAGTCCTTAACTTACTATTTTGCTAAGTGGATTATGACCATCTGAGGATAATCTGTCATTCCAAGAAACCCTCCACACTCCTCCCTTCCGTCTCCTTCTCCCCACTTCTCCTCCTTCTCCACCACCCCTCTGGAAATTGTCTCGCAATTCAAGCACACTTATGATATGGACCCATTTGACTAATTAATTAAATCGACCAATTAATTAACCCCTCCCTATCTGGGACACCCCCAGCAGTTCCCCTCCCCTCCCCTCCCCCTCCAGGAATTTGTCTGGAAAAAGACCCAATTGATTGGCTAGCAGGTGGAAAATTGATTGCAGTGTATGGAATATTGTTTAACCCTTTATTTGGTAGTGTTGCTTTCAAGCAACATCACATTTACCTTGGCCTTATGGGACAACAAACTCTTCCCAGTGCATTTTACTGGCATTACTGCCTCCAGGCAACATTCCTTTACACACTGCCAACGCCAGTTTTTGTAATAGCTTAAGGTTTTCCACACGAGATAGCAGTTTGTGCAGTGGTGTTACAGAGATCTCCTCGTGTGAGCAACAGAGGTGTCTCATTTTGGTTCTAAAAGAGTGGATTTAAATAGATTGAAGAAAAACTGCTAAGATTACTGGCAAGATATACCCAGAGGTAAGTTTACAGCAGAAATATTTCAATCTTTGTTTGGAAATACGTAAGTAGTATAAAACTTTTATGTTGCCTGTGAGCAACATTGCCTATAGTTGGGACATGTGCCATTAGTATATTACACATGTTTACGGTGTGACAGAGAAGATATTTTTATTTTTAGGGGCTTTTTAGCAATGGATTCCAGAATATTTTATGGAATTGAAAAAGCGAGAGGAATAGTAGTTCCACTAGAAAACCCGACTTTGTCTGATCTAAGTGAAGACACTGAACTCGAAGCTTTGGCAGGCTGTAGTGATTCCAGAGCGTCAATCTCAGTTCCATAACCAAGTTATACCAGACACTGATTCTGATTTAGGAAGTGAAATCTCAGAAGCTGAACATGTGCAAGGACCTTCTGCAGTGAATCCTTCTAGTGCAAGTGGCAGTCAAGTGAAAAAGTAAATTACAAAAGCAGTCACTTACATGTGGGTAAAGGAAGATACAACTGCTAGGGCAGAAAGTCTCTCTCCTGTGTTTTCTGATGAAGGCAATACACCACTGGGTTATTTCAGAAGATTCTTTGATTCAGAACTAATTGACTGCCAATGGTTTGATATTTTCAGGTAAAAGTAAAGTAGGAAGACCTTCAACAGACAAACCACCACCATAAAAGAAGAGGAGGAAGGCAACAGCTCCGACTGTTACACAAGATGTCCGATTTGATAATATGGAGCATTGGCCTGTATACGGTCCCAAAGGTCGTTGTCGTTATTGTCCGTCTGAATATTCTACAGTCATGTGTTCCAATTGCAATCTAGTATTGTACTTCGATCCAAAGAGGAACTGTTTCCTAAAATTCCATTGCAAGAAGAACAAGAAGGGAAAATGAAACAGTTCTATTACACAGCAGGAATGCATAAATGTGTTTATAAATTAAATTATTCACGTACGGCAAACATTTTGCTTGAGGTTATCGGCAAACTCCTTTTTCCTATAATATGTATAAGTGTGATCTACTGCTGGCAATGTTGCTTGTAAGCAACGTTTCATAATTTTCATAATTTTTGTCAAAAATTTCTAAAACTGACTGAATTGTATTTCTTTAAGTATAATAAATAGATATAAGCACTTAATTTTTTTTTATTTTCACCATTTGCCAAATAAAGGGTTAAAAAGTTTCTCATACACAAGACAATGTGTGAAAGATTCTTTATTTAAACAATTTAAGGGATACAAGGCAGTGTATATCATACAGTTCATTTATTTACTTTAAATATTTAAATAGACAAAATTCCATTCCCTACAAATTCTTTGAGGGTGAGAAGATACTTGGAATATTAAACAACTTCGAAATTTTTTTTTAGCCCACACGCCCAAACACTTCACTGGGCTTGTCGTTCCACGTATTACTATATGTGGAGGCCACGCTACCCCTGCTCAGGTCCGTGACTGGCCACTATGAGAGCAGACGTTGCAGTAATCCCCAAACAAAAGAGCTTCTGATGGTGGCTGTCCTTTATTATTTGATTGCTGAGAAATTCCTGTTCAAGCACATGCGCTCTCTCTCTTTCCCCTATCCCCCTCTCTCTCCCTCCACCCCCCCCCCCCCCTCCTCACAACCGGTCATGTCCTGTAGTGTAACCCTGCTAGGACTGCATGCACCATTGGCCATGGTCGGATCGAATCACACACAAAACAGCATTTACCTAGTAAACCCCACCTGTGCATTTCTTAGAGTGAGGTAATATCTCCATCAGATTGATTGTCTAATTAATTAAATCGATGCCCTTCGTGTGGGACAGTTTTCCGTTGCTTTCTATTGGTGGATTACTAGGATTAGAATATTTGATGGGATTCGATCCTACAGCTTCCCAATTTCCGAACCCAACTGTTATTTTTTCCCGTTGCCTCCTATTGGTGTATACTGATACAGTTAAGTCATTTATAGAAAGTCCATTAAGCTGGAGGTAGCTGAAAATTTCAAATTTCAGCTCAGCTGCATGCTGTGTCCATAGAAAATCTGTGGAGATTTCGGACTGGTATGTGTGCTCGCAATAAAGCAACAACAATAAATTGATTAAACGGGGATTGGATATTGCGATTGGATTTTTAAACCTTTGTAGAATTCCTAAATTGGTTCTCTCCACTACATTCGGAAGGAGGAGGAGGAGAATGGGTGTGTTAGGGGATAGGACAAAGACACAGAAAATACCACAATCCAGGCCGTAGGAGTAGTTGTCATGGCCAGATGTTGGATATCGCTGAAATACATCCTGAATGCACATGCCCAGTGTCCACACGTCACTCGCCAATCTCCTCATGAACAACCAGCGCCAACGCTCAGAGGTCGGACGGCCGTAGCCAGTTTGGTGGACGCGTGTGTCCGCCAGAGTGCACCACCATGACGTGGTGGGGGTCTGGAAGTGATTGGAGTGGTAGGAATTAGGATGTTATCAACACGTTCATTGCCAACACTCGGCAGTTATCGATATTTAATGACTCAATTTTCCAAGGGGAATACATGCAACACATGCGATCACAGAGACAGCCCAATGCACACTGTGTATTAGTTTGCTGTTTAGCTATCGAAAGGGCACTGTGGCTGGGACTTACTCCTGTAGCTGTGTGCAATAACCGACTAGCTGGCCTACTGGAACTTTTCGTTGTAACCACCGATTGCCAGAAAAGCCCATTTGTTCTGGCCACATGCCTCCTCTGGCACACGCCTCACATTCGAAACCGCGTCGTCCTAGGAAACCAGCAAAATTTATTTATCGCTGTAATTAGAATTAAATATTACACTTGCAGCCCTAATCTCATAACATTGGACACCGACTCTGGAAATATCCCCCTTATAACTGGGTACAGTTTAACACATAAAATGCTTCATCCTCCTTGGAGGTATTGGTGCATTAGTACAATGGACATCCAGCTCACAAAATAGTTTGATTGGGGTGATCATGTGCCATCACTGTGGATTTTTAGAGTATAAAAGGAGGTGTGATAGGAGCAATCGTACACCTTGCGTGTTTATTATTACTGGAGAATCTACACTATATTGGTTGTTGTTTTGGTCTTCAGTTCTGAGACTGGTCTGATGCAGCTCTCCATGCTACTCTATCCTGTGCAAGCTTCATCATCTGCCAGTACCTACTGCAACCTACATCCTTCTGAATCTGCTTAGTGTATTCATCTCTTGGTCTCCCTCGACGTTTTTTACCCTCAAAGCTGCCCTCCGATAGTAAATTGGTGATCCCTCGGTGTCTCAGAACATGTCCTACCAACCGATCCCTTCTTCTAGTCAAGTTGTGCCACAAGCTCCTCTTCTCCCCAATTCTATTCAATACCTCCTCATTAAGTATGTGATCTACCCATCTAATCTTCAGCACTCTTCTGTAGAACCACATTTCGAAAGCTTCTATTCTCTTCTTGTCTAAGCTATTTATCGTCCATGTTTCACTTCCATACATGGCTACACTCCAATACAAATATTTTCAGAAACCACTTCCTGACATTTAAATCTATACTCGATGTTAACAAAATTTTCTTCTTCACAAACGCTTTCCTTGCCATTGCCAGTCTATATTTTATATCCTCTCTACTTCGGCCATCATTAGTTATTTTGCTCCCCAAATAGCAAAACTCCTTTACAACTTTAAGTGTCTCATTTCCTAATCAAAATCCCTCAGCATCACCCTCGTTTTGCTTTTGTTGATGTTCATCTTATACCCTCCTTTCAAGACACTGTCCATTTTGTTCAACTGCTATTCCAAGTCCTTTGCTGTCTCTGACGTTCGCCGATGACGTTGTAATTCTGTCAGAGTTTTTATTTCTTCTCCATGGATTTTAATACCTACTCCGAACTTTTCTTTTGTTTCCTTCATTGCTTGCTCAATATATAGATTGAATAACAACGGGGACAGGCTACAACCTTGTCTCACTCCCTTCCCAACCACTGCATCCCTTTCATACCCCCCGACTCTTATAACTGCCATCTGCTTTCTGTACAGATTATAAATAGCCTTTCGCTCCCTGTATTTTACCCCTGCCACCTTCAGAATTTGAAAGAGAGTATTACAACCAACATTGTCAAAAGCTTTCTCTAAGTCTACAAATGCTAGAATCGTAGATTTGCCTTTCCTTAATCTTTCTTCTAAGATACGTCGTAGGGTAGGTATTGCCTCACGTGTTCCAACATTACTATGGAATCCAAGGTGATCTTCCCCGAGGTCGGCTTTTATAAGTTTTATCCATTCGTCTGTAAAGAATGCGCGTTAGTATTTTACAGCTGTGACTTATTAAACTGATAGGTAATTTTCACATCTGTCCACGCCTGCTTTCTTTGTGATTGGAATTATTATATTCTTCTTGAAGTATGAGGGTATTTCGCCTGTCTCATACCAAATGGTAGAATTTTGTCAGAACTGACTCTCCCAAGGCTGTCAGTAGTTCTAATGGAATCTTGTCTACTCCCGGGGCCTTGTTTCGACTCAGGTCTTTCAGTGCTCTGTCAAGCTCTACATGCAGTATCATATCTCCTATTTCACCTTCTCCTACATCCTCTTCGATTTCGATAATATTATCCTCAAGTACATTGTCCTTGTATAGACCCTCTATATACTCCTTCCACCTTTCTGCTTTCCCTTCTATGCTTAGAACTGGGTTTCCATCTGAGCTCTTGATATCCATGCAATTGGTTCTCCTTTCTCCAAAGGTCTCTTTAATCTTCCTGTAGGCAGTATCTATCATACCCCTAGTGAGATAAGCCTCTATATCCTTACATTTATCGTCTAGCCATCCCTGCTTAGTCATTTTCCACTTGCTGTCGATCTCATTTTTGAGACGTTTGTATTCCTTTTTGCCTGCTTCATTTATTGCATTTTTATATTTTCTCCTTTCATCAGTTAAATTGAGTATTTCTTCTGTTACCCAAGGATTTCTACTAGCCCTCGTGTTTTTACCTACTTGATCCTCTGCTGCCTTGACTATTTCATCCCTCAAAGCTACCCATTCTTCTTCTACTGTATTTCATTCCCCCATTCCTGTCAATTGTTCTGTTATGCTCTCCCTGAAACTCTGTACAACCTCTGGTTCTTTCAGTTTATCCAGGTCTTATGTCCTTAAATTCCCTCCTTTTTGCTATTTCTTCAGCTTTGATCTTCATTTCATAACCAATAGATTGTGGCCAGAGTCCAAATCTGCCCCTGGAAATGTCTTGCACAAATATTGGTAATATAAATTATATCGAACGTGGTATGATCTTTAGCAGCACGAATTTAAGTGTTGTCGTGTCCTAACAGAGGATGGAGGGAAGACAGGGGTTTAAGGTCAGTCTACAAGTTCTGAATGGTGAGAAGTAAATGCCGGCAGACAAATATCCAGTGAAGGGAGGTTGATGATTTGGATCAGCGTCAAACGGTGTCACAGGGCATATACAAGAGATGCAGATGTTGAGACTCGATACTTGCAGCAGGGGTCTGATTAGCACATTTGATTTGTGTTCAGACTATCTATTACACTGAATGCTAATTCTAAACATTAGAAAAAGCAAAGGAGGCGATTTGTTGCACAACACAAGTCAATATCTAAAGCCACGGGAGCTGCACTACATGAGTCTGCAGACAGCCTCTCTCATGGATCATATCAGCAAACGGAATTGTTTTTCAACGGCTGGCGCAGATGATGGATGTAGTGGAGCCTCATACAGGTACTAATCGACTGCTACTATATTTTTAGTGATCGGCCTATCCAAAATTCATGCATGCGGACCATAAGGGAAAGGGCAAGTCTTGGGATTTTTAATAGTTTGGTGTACAATAAACGCAATATTCTTGTAGAATATCAGACAGTACATGGGATGTCAGCACTACGACCACACCTATGGGAAACTTTGACGAAAAATTGAATAACGCATTATACGAGGTTTTTCCTGAATTTTACCGATTTCATCACGAGATACTGATGTGAAATACGTTGAAATTGAGGGAAATGCGATAAAATATGTAAAATCACGAAAAACTAGTTAAATATACAAAATTAGAGAAGAATGCCATGAGATATGAAGCTAGCGAAATCAATAGGACTGCATATTCTGGAGGAGGGTGGTAGAATGGCGCTACATAAAGACACCTTAATAGCGGAGATGGCAATATTATCGTGCACATGAGCAATACAACCTAAAATCGAACCATTACATCTGTGTGCAAGAGGAAGGTTACAAGGGGCTATGGTAAACTGTAGGACTGTTACACATTCTCTGGCACTGCCTGTAGTGCTTATTTCCTTGTAAGCTGTCGCTGTTCCTTCGTATGCATTTTTGCCTGCTGACGACCATTTTATGGGACTGTTGTGAAAAGATCACAATTTCTGAACTGTAATTGGCCTTCATACTTTTACAGAGGTGTATGACACCAGGTGTTTACAAAGTTGGAGTGTTTGTTTTACTAAGAATTAATGCCTTCTTTGGCGAGATAGGTAGTAGTTTTATCACCTTACAGTGCGTCATCATAGTTCACCATAAAGAAAGTCACAGGAAGAATGTATATCATGCGCTTTATTACACTGGAATATTAACAGCGTTGTATTCCACACGACTCAGAAGTCACAAGCAGCACAGCTCTAGCATTATAGCGTGTTTAATGCAGGACCATGTAGGCCTTGGAATGTGTTTATGTTCCACGATCATTTCTCTCTTTCTGATACCTTACTTGTATGGGCGCAAAACACAGGACCAATAATTTGGAATATTTTATATGAATCTACTGTGCTACCAGTTCTAAACTACATTCGTCTGGAGCTCAATCATGCACAAATTTCTTCTTTACGATCATCTGTTATATCATCACAACACTTTCATATCTACCATACACCGATAAGGGGTGCTAACCTCTTCCACATGTCTGCATCTGGAGATGCGCTGTGAGTACGATTGGTTGTGAATAGTCTCCCTGAACACCTGTTACGGATTCAGCTCTCTCTGTTCCTTCACGAGACCTGGGGTTTAATGGGTATAATAACCTCCTACTTCTAGTCAGTTTAAAATGAAATAGGAGACAGTTTTTAGGGAGGGTTGGTCAAAGACAGTGCAAGGAGACCTTTCAATATCCAACTTTATCTAATCAATGCAAGAATAGTCTGTGACCCACATCCACGCAGGGAAAGATGGGCAATCGTAATACTAAATTACGCAGTATGATCAAACTGCTAGAAATATGTAGATAACCTAACTTCATAAGTAGAGATGCTGTCTGGTCTACTTTGTGCAGTACACCCATTCATCGATAATTCTTGTACATATGCACCAGTCATCTATCTACATTCGCCATGGTACTCGCAAAGTAGAGGGGGGCAGTTTAGTGATGATGTAGAACCTGGGAAACATGCTACCATGTCACTGGTCAGCGTTGACATTATGGAAAAACTGATAATACTGCTGAAATTGATAGCACCATCAACTGTGGTGCTTATTACAGTGCATCGGTGGCATCTTTTCCATCTACTGGTACATGGTTGATTACCACATAATGATTGACCGACTCCACCTGTTTGAGGGGGAGAGAGTCTTTATGAGAGCAACACGTTCCAGGGATGACCAGCACTGATTCCTTATATTGCAGCTATGTACGTGATATCTGTTTCAATCATAATGGAACACCAAGATGTCTGCTACCCCCATCACTATTGAAGATGAGATTAAATGTACAGGTCGTCACCTCTGTATAGCTGTTTGGAAACGCTCCACAATGCCGCAAACTCTTCCAGTTTCCACATGTTGTGATGTTTTCCACATTTTTGTCAGTAAGAAACACCGCCTCTCTCTTATTTCAACCATCCTGTGTGCTGTGAGAACAGCATCATAGTTTACACCATGCAATGTCCAGCTTTCTGTGAGAGCCAATGGATCGAAATGTGTTTATGTCGGTTTAACACCTGACACAGACCTTGAAGTCATGGTGGACAAAAAAAAAAAAAAAAAAAGTATGGCGGTGTACAAAGCTGCAGACATATACTACTTCGATGTGTTACAGCGGAAAGCAACATATCAAACAAAGGCCCAATGACACTCTATTTTAATTGATAGTCTGTGGGATATGGTGGTCCTACAGTGCAGGTCCTGAAGCGACTTCGATCACTGGTTACCTGCTCCAGTCGAGCAGTACCTGTATATTTTCAGTAGGATCTCCACATAGCACACAGACGGTACTTGTTTTTGACATATCGGAAGAGAGGAACACAGTAACACCTTATCAAATTCTCTATTGGGTGAGAGTGAAGTTTTTATAGCTCATAGTTTCTTTATATTGGATGGTACAAAATAACGAAGATAGAGATAACGTTTTCGTGACAGATAGAAATGCACCCTGAGGGATGCTGTGCGCTAAGTCCGCCGCTGGCGGCCGGAGTGGCCGTGCGTTCTAGGCGCTACAGTCTGGAGCCGAGAGACCGCTACCGTCGCAAGTTAGAATCCTGTCTCGGGCATGGATGTGTGTGTGATGTCCTTAGAACTAATTAAACCTAACTAACCTAAGTTCTAGGCAACTGATGAGCTCAGAAGTTAAGTCGCATAGTGCTCAGAGCCATTTGAACCATTTGTAGTTTGAAAACATCCCTCAGAACTGTAGCAAAATCATTGTCCATCTTCTAGTTCACATATTATGTGGAGTCTACCTAACTTTCCTCATAAACACTACTGTAACTGCTGGTACTGTCTTTCCTACTAGCTTGTGTCGCAGGAGAAAGCTTTGTTTGGCACTGGCTTTACACATTGCACCCGGTTAGCAGAGCTACGACAAAATGTTCCCATTTCCACCACACGGTAAAAAGATGGTCCCGTTGCATTAACTCAGCTCTCCGTGTTTGTCTCTCCAACTTCGGCTCAGTTACGACTCAAACTGTGATGACCACATGGACAAGGCTGCAGTGAGATCGTGGCAGAGACCGAGGGAGAGTTACAAGGTGCAGAGGGACTGATTAAAATCACGATGGAGTTTTGCCGTACAGGGTCCTTAGCAGACAGGATCGAAAGAGGTAACTAGTTTTGAGATAGGAGAGTGCCGTGAATATAATCTACCAGTGGCTGTAATCATGAAAATGTGAATCTCGTGTCACTGTGGCCTCCCGTCGGGTAGAGTGTTCGCCGGGTGCAAGTCTTTCTACATCTACATTCATACTCCGCAATCCACCTGACGATGTGTGGAGGAGGGTACCCTGAGTACCTCTATCGGTTCTCCCTTCTATTCCAGTCTCGTATTGTTCGTAGAAAGATGTATTGTCGGTATGCTTCTGTGGGGGTTCTAATCTCTCTGATTTTATCCTCATGGTCTCTTCGCGAGATATACGTAGGAGGGAGCAATATACTGCTTGACACTTCGGTGAAGGTATGTTCTCGAAACTTTAACAAAATCCCGTACCGAGCTACTGAGCGACTCTCCTGCAGAGTCTTCCACTGGAGTTTATCTATCATCCCGTAACGCTTTCGCGATTACTAAATGATCCTGTAACGAAGCGCGCTGCTCTCCGTTGGATCTTCTCTGTCTCTTCTATCAAACCTATCTGGTGCGGATCCCACACTGCTGAGCAGTATTCAAGCAGTGGGCGAACAAGCGTACAGCAGCCTACTTCCTTTTTTTTCGGATTGCATTTCCTTGGAATTCTTCCAACGTATCTCGGTCTGGCATCTGCTTTACCGACGATCAACTTTATATGATCATTCCATTTTAAATCACTCCTAATGCGTACTCCCAGATAATTTATGCAATTAACTGCTTCCAGTTGCTGACCTATTTTGTAGATAAATAAGGGATCTATCTTTCTATGTATTCGCAGCACATTACACTTGTCTACATTGAGATTCAATTGCCATTCCTTGCACCATGCGTCAATTCGCTGCAGATCCTCCTGCATTTCAGTACAATTTTCCATTGTTGCAACCTCTCGATACACCACAGTATCACCTGCAAAAAGCCTCAGTGAACTTCCGATGTCATCCACCAGGTCATTTATTGTGAAAAGCAACGGTCCTATGACACTCCCCAGCGGCACACCTGAAATCACTCTTACTTCGGAACACTTCTCTCCATTGAGAATGACATGTTGCGTTCTGTTATCTAGGAACTCCTCAATCCAATCACACAATTGGTCTGATAGTCCGTATGCTCTTACTTTGTTCGTTAAACGACTGTGGGGAACTGTGTCAAACGCCTTGCGGAAGTCAAGAAACAGGGCATCTGCCTGTGAACCAGTGTCTGTGGCCCTCTGAGTCTCGTGGACGAATAGCGCGAGCGGGGTTTCAAACGACCGTCTTTTTCGAAACCCATGCTGATTCCCACAGAGAAGATTTCTAGTCTCCAGAAAATACATTGTACTCGAACATAATACGTGTTCCAATATTCTACAACTGATCGACGTTAGAGATATAGGTCTATAGTTCTGCACATCTGTTCGATGTCCCTTCTTGAAAACGGGGAGGACCTGTGCCCTTTTCCAATCCTTCGGAACGCTTCGCTCTTCTAGATACCTACGGTACACTGCTGCAAGAAGGGGGGCAACTTCCTTCGCGTACTCTGTGTAAAATCAAACTGGTATCCCATCAGGTCCACCGGCCTTTCCCCTTTTGAGCAATTTTAATTGTTTCTCTATCCCTCTGTCGTCTATTTCGATATCTACCATTTTGTCAACTGTGCGACAATCTAGAGAAGGAAGTACAGTGCAGTCTTCCTCTGTGAAACAGCTTTGGAAGAAGACATTTAGTATTTCGGCCTTTAGTCTGTCATCCTCTGTTTCAGTACCATTTTGATCACAGAGTGGACATTTTGTTTTGATCCACCTACCGCTTTGACATAGGACCAACATTTCTTAGGATTTCTGCCAAGTCAGTACATAGAACTTTACTTTCGAATTCATTGAACGCCTCTCGCATAGCCCTCCTCACACTACCTTTCGCTTCGCGTAATTTTTGTTTGTCTGGAAGGCTTTGGCTATGTTTATGTTTGCTGTGAAGTTCCCTTTGCTTCCGCAGCAGTTTTCTAACTCGGTTGTTGTACCACGGTGGCTCTTTTCCATCGCTTACGATCTTGCTTGGCACATACTCATCTAACGCATAGTGTACGATGGTTTTGAACTTTGTCCACTGATTCTCAACACTATCTGTATTTGAGACAAAACTTTTATGTTGAGCCATCAGGTACTTTGTAATCTGCGTTTCGTCACTTTTGCTAAACAGAAAAATCTTCCTACCTTTTTTAATATTTCTATTTACGGCTGAAATCATCGATGCAGTAACCGCTTTATGATCGCTGATTCCCTGTTCTGCATTAACTGATTCAAATAGTTCGGGTCTGTTTGTCACCAGAAGGTCTAATATGTTATCGCCACGAGTCGGTTCTCTGTTTAACTGCTCAAGGTAGTTTTCAGATAAAGCACTTAAAAAAATTTCACTGGATTCTTTGTCCCTGCCACCCGTTATGAACGTTTGAGTCACCCAGTCTGTATCCGGCAAATTAAAATCTCCACCCAGAACTCTAACATGGTGGGGAAATGTACTCGAAATGTTTTCCAAATTATTCTTCATGTGCTGAGCCCGAGGTCCTATAGAGACATCCAATTAAGATGTCTGAGCCTGCTTTATCCTTGACCCTCACCCAAATCATTTTACAATTCGGATCTCCGTCAATTTCCTTCGATACTATTCCACTTCTTATCGCTATAAACACGCCTCCCCGTTCACTGTCCAGCCTGTCTCTGCGGTATACATTCCAATCTGAGTTTAGGATTTCATTACTGTTTACGTCTGGTTTCAGCCAACTTTCTGTCCCTAGTACTATATCGGCGCTGTGACCGTTTATTAATGAGAGCAGTTCTGGGACCTTTCTATAGACGCTTTTGCAGTTTACTATTAGCACATTAATATTGTTATTCCCTGTTGCATTTTGCCTACTCCTACCTTGCCGCGTCTCAGGAGGCGTCTTGTCGGGCCTAGGGAGGGAATTCTCTAACCTAAAAACCCCCATGTGCACTCCACACGTACTCCGCTACCATTGTAGCCGCTTCCGGCCTGTAGTGCACGCCTGACCTATTCAGGGGGACCCTACATTTCTGCATCCGATAGCGGAGGTCAAGAAATTTGCACCCCAGTTCTCCGCAGAATCGTCTGAGCCTCTGGTTTAAGCCTTCCACTCGGTTCCAAACCAGAGGACCGCGATCGGTTCTGGGAACGATACTACAAATAGTTAGCTCAGATTCCACCCCGCGAGCGAGGCTTTCCGCCTTCACCAATTCCGCCAACCGCCTGTACGAACTGAGGATGACCTCTCAACCCAGACGGCAGGAGTCATTCGTGCCGACATGAGCAACAATTTGCAGTCAGGTGCACCCAGTGCTCTCTATCGCCGCCGGTAGGGCCTCCTTCACATCTCGGATGAGACCCCCCGGCAAGCAGACAGAGTGAACACTGGCCTTCTTCCCCGACCTTTCCGCTATTTTCCTAAGGGGCTCCATCACCCCCCTAACGTTGGAGCTCCCAATAACTAATAAACCCCTCCCCCCGTGTGCCTGCTCGGACCTTGCTGAAGGAGCAGCCACATGTCCACTCACAGACAGAGCGGGTGATGCCACACGGCCAGCCTCCACATTGACCCTCCGCCTCGTGCGCCGCGAACGCCACTGAACCCGCCACTCCCCTTGCGGAGAGGGTGGCCCAACCGCGCCCGGTACCCGAGAAGATATCTTGACAGCAGGGACAGTGGGTGAAGCATGTAACACCTGGGGTGTACCTTGCGACGCTCCAGACTCCCCACTGCCGCTACACTCCGAGGTAGCAGCCTGAAGACGGAAGACCGCGGCCATCAACACGCTCAGCGGTTCGCGAAGAGTGGCCAGCTCCTCGTGCGTCCGTACACAGCAGTCACACATCCTATCCATCCTAAGGAATTAATTTACTGAAGAGACTTAATAAACTTTTAACTACTGCTAATTCACTAAAGGCGGCTGATTATTGACTAAACTGTGATTGCTAGCCACTTCTTGTAGAAAACAATGAAAATAGCACTACCCGTCTCTGGACTGTATTGAAAACAAACACTAGCACTACTGGCACTATGGCTCACTAAAGGGACTCTCTCTGACTGTATTCAAAACTAACACGAAATCTATGGAACACTATTAATAGCAGTCGACAATTAAAGCTTCCTAAAAGCAAAAACACACGGTAAAAGAAGTGACAAGTAAGAAAAATACAGTTAATACTTAAATAACGTAGCTCGCTGCACAGCAGACGTGAAGCAGACGACGGTTAGGACGACATTTTCGGTTTGACGCCACTTCGACGAGTTGCGCGTCGATGGGGGATGAAATGATGATGGTTAGAACAACACAACATCCAGTCCCTGAGCGGAAAAAATCTCCAGTCCAGCCGGGAATCGAACCCGGTCGCTTAGGATTGACATTCTGTCGAGCTGACCACTCAGCTACCGGGACTGGACGCTGTAATCATTAAGACAACGCGATAGGATGCCCCCAAAATATGTGGCTGAATGGTACTAAATTCCAGACAGCATTTCTGGCTGAAAGCTTGACACTAAAGACCTGAGAAGTCATGGGATTTTATACATATTTTATGAGGTCCATCTAGTGATGCATTTTTAAGTGATTGCTCATATAACATACCATCCACTGTATGTGATCATTCTCAATCAACCATCAACCTCCCCTATAGCCACGTGGATATATCGCAGAACCTCTGTTACACTGTCTACATACTATCGATATAGAAGACGCTACAAATACTGTTTGTCAGTGTGACAAATACGTAGCTGCTGCAAGAAGCAGTTGCAAATATTGGACTAGTACCATGTTTCTTAGCTGCATCACTTTCTAAATTCGGTGATAGTGTTGATTTTATTACGGGCTTACATCGCTAGCAATGTGCACCTACACTTTCGGTCTGTTAATACAGAAACCGCAATCACTATCCACGTTCAATATCTTGGTATTTGTGCGGAAGACTACTTTATTCAGAAGCACTAGCATACCTCGATTTACAAGGAAGGTATACTTTTCAGCATGGATATCGTTGTTGATACTTGGGTGTCTGTAGAACGAAGACCGATTTTTATGCGGGGTTACAATAACACGGTCTTTGCGATCGTGTTTTTAATATCTGGTAGCTCATAAGACGATTATGCCTCTCTTCCTAAGACACACATGCAAGGTAAACAAATGAGGCATGTCGATCCATCGCGGTTTTCCACTGAATATTGCTTGGAGCCACCAGCATTCAGTTACTGGCGAAGTATTGTACTTAGTAGGCGGTGTGAATGGCAGGCTTATAAAGCTAGTTTTGGGGGTGTGAAGTGACTGTGGTTATTGTTTCAACATGTACAAAGAAAACGGCTATGTCCAGTCATAAGGGAGATATGGGTTTGACATGGGGGACTGCAGTTTCAAGGCATCGATAGCCATAAGGAGGTGCCCAGTCATAAGAGGGTTATTGATATTTCCAGAGCCACAGTCCTCAGGAGGAGGTGTTTCTGTTACTTCGATCTCTGTTTAATGTTATCAGGTTGGGGCTGCAATCGAACTATGTGATTGTAATTACAGTGATAAATACGTCGCTGGTTTCCTAGGACGACAAAGTTCGTCATGAGGAGCACGTGGCAGAGGTAGACTGTGGCCAGAACAAATGGGTTTGCTGGCTAAAAGCTCTTGCGTGTGGTAGAGACAAAGAAAAGTTCAAGCCAGCGGACTAGTCGTTTTTTGCGCACAGCTGCAGGACAACTCCCGGCGATTATGCCCTCTGGATAGCTGAATAGCGAACTGATACTCAGTACGAGTATAGCTGTCTTTTCGATCGCGTGTGTTGCATGTATTCTCCATGGCCAATTGAGCAATTCAGTATTGATCACTGCCAAGTGTTGGTCCTGAACGCATTGATGAAATACGAAGTCCTACAACTCAATTATCCCTGGACTCCGCGCATGGCTTGGATGGTGCATTCTGGTATACACGCACATCCATGGCTGCTACAGTTTTCTCTGGCCTCTGAGCGTTGGCAATGGCGGTGTACGAGGGGACAGGTGCGCTGTGTGTGGACGATCAGGAGGTGGTTTAAGTGTGTCAGGTTTAGTGCTTCTCAATACATCACAGTGATCTCTGTCTTTCAGTGGTATTTGCTGTTGTCTCTATCATATCAGGCAGTAGACCCTTCCTTCTCGTTCTCCTCCATCTCCATCTCATTGTGGCACCAGTACAAACCCTCCACAGATTGTTTATAGACATAGCGTGCAACTGAACTGAACTTCGAAATTTTCAGTTATCTTCAACTTAATAGACTTTCTACCAAATGACCTAACTGTACTAGTATCGACCGATAGGAGGCAAGTGAAAAAAATAACAGTAGGGTTTGCATACTGTGAGGTTGTAAAAATGGCTGTGAGCACTATGGGACTTAACAGCTCAGGACATCAGTCCCCTAGAACTTAGAACTACTTAAACCTAACTAACCTAAGGACATCACACACATCCATGCTCGAGGCAGGATTCGAACCTGCGGCCGTAGCAGTCGCGCGGTTCCAGACTGAAGCACCTAGAAACGCTCGGTCACTCCGGCCGGCTGGGAGGTTGTAGGATAACATCCCATCAAATATTCCAGTTCTATTATCCACCAATAGGAAGCAAGGAAAAACTGTCCACAAAAAGGGTATCGATGTAATTAATTACTCAATCAGTCAGATAGAGTGCGGGAATATTTCCAAGACATCCACACCTGGGGTTTACCAGGTAAATGCTGCTTTGTTTGTGGTTTAAACCAACAATGACCAACGGTGCGTACAGTCCTGGCAGTGGCACACTACATGACATGACTGCTTGAGAGAGAGAGAGAGAGAGAGAGAGCATGTGCTTCAAGAGGAATTTCTCAGGTATCAAATATCGAAACTTTGCCACCAGCTGAAGCTTTTGTTTAGGGATTAGTGCAACTTCCGCTCTGCCAGTAGCCAGTCATGGACCTGAGTGGGAGTAGTGCAGCCTCCGCATGAAGAAATAGGCGAAATGGCCAGCCTCGCGAAGTGGTTGGAGGTGTGGTCGCACAGTGCTATGAGGTTGATGAAAAGGATTTTCAACAGTGTAATAACGCTTGGAGAGTTATGTTGATGGAATTCCTTGCACAATTGGGATAATAAAGCGCCACAATTGTTTAAATATTCCGAACTACATTGTCACCATCAAAATTTTCCAAGCTCTCGTAAACGACGGCGAGAAATATTTACAGAAATTCTAAATAATTCTAATCATTCTAATATTTCAAATATTTCCCCCTATGAGTGAATATAAATTGGTTCAAGAATCATGAAAGAAGGTTGTATACATGGAAGAAGCTTAGATATACTAGAAGGTATCAGATAGATTATATAATGGTAAGACAGAGATTTAGGAACCAGGTTTTAAATTTTAATGACAAAAAATAAGGTTCAAATGGCTCTGAGCACAATGGGACTTAAAATCTGAGGTCATCAGTCCCCTAGAAATCGGAAATAAATAAACCTAACTAACCTAAGGACATCACACACATCCATGCCCGAGCCAGGATTCGAAACTGCGACAGTAGCGGTCGCGCGGTTCCAGACTGTAGCACCTAGAACCGCTCGGCCACTCAGGCCGACAAATTGTAAGGCATTTTCAGGGGTAGATGTGGACTCTGACCACAATCTATTGGTTATGAATTGCAGATTAAAACTGAAGAAACTGCGAAAAGGGGAGAATTTAAGGAGATGGGACCGTGGATAAACTGACTAAACCAGAGATTGTACAGAGTTTTAGGGAGAGCATAGGGGCACAATTGACAAGAATGGGGAAAAGAAATACAGCAGAAGAAGAATGGGTAGCTCTGAGGGATGAAGAAGTCAAGGCAGCAGAGGATCAGGTAGATAAAAAGACGAGAGATGCTAGAAATCTTTGGGTAACAGAAGAAATATTGAATTTAATTGATGAAAGGAGAAAATATAAAAATGCAGTAAATGAAGCGGGCAAAAAGGAATAGAAACGTCTCAAAAATGAGATCGGCAGGAAGTTCAAAATGGCTAAGCAGGGATGGCTAGACGACAAATGTAAGAATGTAGAGGGCTCATCTCACTAGGGGTAAGATAGATTCTGCCTACAGGAAGAAAGGAGAAAGGAGAACCACTTGCATGGATATCAAGAGCTCAGATGGAAACCCAGTTCTAAGCAAAGAAGGGAAAGCAGAAAGGTGGAAGGAGTATATAGAGGGTCTATACAAGGGCAATGTAATTGAGGACAATGTTATGGAAATGAAAGAGGATGTAGATGAAGGTGAAATGGGAGATATGATACTGCATGAAGAGTTTGAAAGAGCACTGAAAGACCTGAGTCGAAACAAAGACCCGAGAGTGGACAACATTCCATTAGAACTACTGACAGCCTTGGGAGAGCCAGTCCTGACAAAACTCTACCATCTGGTCAGTAAGATATATGAGACAGGCGAAATACCCTCATACTTCAAGAAGAATATAATAATTCCAATTTTAAAGGAAGCAAGTGTTGACAGATGTGAAAATTACCGAACTATCAGTTTAATAAGTCACGGCTGTAAAATACTAGCACGAATTCTTAACAGAAGAATGGAAAAACTGGTAGAAGCCGAACTCAAGAAAGATCAGTTTGGATTCCGTAGAAATGCTGTAACACGTGAGGCAATACTGACCCTACGGCTTATCTTAGAAGAAAGATTAAGGAAAGGCAAACCTACATTCCTAGCATTTGTAGACTTAGAGAAAGCTTTTGACGGTGTTGACTGGAATACTCTCTTTCAAATTCTGAAGGTGGCAGGGGTAAAATACAGGGAGCGAAAGTCTATTTTCAATTTTAACAGAAACCAGATGGCAGTTATAAGAGTCAAGGGGCACGAAAGAGAAGCAGTGGTTGGAAAGGGATTGAGACGGGATTGTAGCCTCTCCCCGATGCTGTTGAATCTGTATATTGAGCAAGTAGTAAAGAAAACCAAATATAAATTCGGAGTAGGTATTAAAATTCATGGAGAAGAAATAAAAACTTTGACAGAGTTACAATGTCATTCGCGAACCTCAGAGACAGCAAAGGACTTGGAAGGGCAGTTGAACGGAATGGACAGTGTCTTGAAAGGAGGATATAAGATGAACATCAGCAAAAGCAAAACGAGGATAATGGAATGTAGTCGAATTAAGGCCTGTGATGCTGAGGGAATTGGATTAGGAAATGAGACGTTTAATGTAGTAAAGGAGTTTTGCTATTTGGGGAAAAAAATAACTGATGATGTTCTAAGTAGAGAGGATATAAAATGTAGACCGAGAATGGCAAGGAAAGCGTTTCTGAAGAAGAGAAATTTGTTAAAACCGAGTATAGATTTAGAAGTATTTGTATGGAGTACGTGGACGATAAATAGTTTGGACAAGAAGAGAATAGAAGCTTTCGCAATGTGGTGCTATACAAAGATGCTGAAGATTAGTTGGGTGGATCACATATCTAATGAGAATGTATTGAATAGAGTTGGGGAGAAGAGGAGTTTGTGGCACAACTTGACTAGAAGTAGGAATCGGTTGGTAGGACATGTTCTGAGGCATCAAGGAATCACCAATTTAGTACTGGAGGGCAGTGTGGAGGGTAAAAATCGTAGAGGGAGACCAAGAGATGACTACACTAAGCAGATTCAGAAGGATGTAGGTTGGGGTAGGTGCTGGGAGATGAAGCAGCTTGCACAGGATAGAGTAGCATGGAGAGCTGCATCAAATCAGTCTCAGGACTGAAGACCAAAACAACAACAACAAATGTGAGTGATTACAATGACTACTGTTAACCAGCTGCCCCACACTTTGTATAGACCCTCTACATACTCCTTCGACCTCCCACCTTTCCCATCTTTGCTGAAGACTGGTTCTCCATCTGAGATCTTTATATTCGTACAGCTGCTTCTCTTTGTTTCCCGAATACCTCCTTAACTTTCCTGTAGCCTAATTCACAGAACAATTTCGGTCGAGTGGTAAAAAGTGAAACAAATGCCTGAAATGGCATCGGCTTTTATTGAAATGTAAAAAGACAGTAAAACTGGGCAACAGACGGGCAACTTTGCAAACTGTCAGCGTGGCGGGTGCGAGGTAGGTCGATGTTACTAAATCGCATCGTCCCATGTCTGGCTAATAAACACTCTCCGAAAGGTACGACTTTTATACAGGACGGCGCCCCACTCCGCACTGCTACACGTGTGCAAGATGTCTCGCGCACATTATTTAGTGAGGATCACGAGCTGAGCAGCCACTCCCGGCTCCCCAGACCTCAGTACGTGTGATTATTGGATGTGGGCTTAGCTGAGGTCTCAAGTCACCCGCGATCGTCCGACCGCATTAACGATGCTAAAAGACAACACTCGACGGCAGTTTTTCACCATACCTACTGGTGAGTTGTACAGAGCATTTCACAACGTTGTCGCCTGACTACAGGCACTGTGGGTGAATGACGGCCGACATACTGAGCATTTGTTATAAGTAACATCTTCAAAACTCCATTGCTATGCTAAATATTGCTTTTGTATCATATAAAGAGCCATCTGTTGGTGTACATCTACATCTACATCTACATGGATACTCTGCAAATTACATTTAATTGCCTGGCAGAGGGTTCATAGAAACACCTTCACAATTCTCTATTATTCCAATTTCGTATAGCGCGGGGAAAGAATGAAAACCTGTATCTTTCCGTACGAGCTCTGATTTCCCTTATTTTATGGTGGTGATCGTGCCTCCCTATATAGTTCGGTGTCAACAAAACATTTTCGCACCCGGAGGAGAAAGTTGGTGATTGGAATTTCGTGAGAAGATTCCGTCACTACGAAAAACGCCTTAAATGATACCTAACCCACATCCGGTATCATTTCGGTGACACTCTCTCCCATATTTCGCGATAAAACAAAATGTGCTGCCTTTCTTTGAACTTTTTCGATGTACTCCGTCAGTCCTATCTGGTAGGTATTCCATACCGCGCAGCAGTATTCTAAAAGAGGACGGACAAGTGTAGTGTAGGCAGTCTCCTTAGAAAATATAACCGACCTACTAAGTGTCCTGAAAATAAAACGCAGCCTTTGGTGAGCCTTTCCCACAACATTTTCTATGTGTTCTGTCCAATTTAACTTGTTCGTAATTGTAATACCTAGATATATAGTTGAATTTACGGCTTTTCGATTAGACCTATTTATCGTGTAACCTAAGTTTAAAGAGTTCCTTTTAGTACTCTTGTGGATGATCTCACACTTTTCGTTATTTAGGGTCAGCTGCAACTTTTCGCACAATCAGATATCTTTTCTAATCATTTTGCAGTTTATTTTGATCTTTTGATCTAGGCGCGCAGTGCAGTCCGGAACCGTGCGACTGCTACTGTCGCAGATTCGAATCCTGTGTGTGATGTCCTTAGGTTAGTTAGGTTTAAGTAGTTCTAAGTTCTAGGGGACTAGTGACCGCAGCAGTTGAGTCCCATAGTGCTCAGAGTAATTTAAATTTGATCTTTTGATGACTTTATTAGTCGATAAACGGAAGCGTCATCTGCAAACAACCGAAGACAGCTCCTCAGATTGTCTCCCAAATCGTTTATATGGATAAGGAACAGAAAAGGGCCTATAGCACTACCTTGGGGAACGCCGGAAATCACTTCTGCTTTACTCGATGACGTTCCGTCAATTACTAAGAATTGTGACCTCCGTGACAGGAAATGGCCAATCCAGTCACAAAACTGAGACGATATTCCATAATCACGCATTTTCACTACGAGCCGCTTCTGCGGTACAGTGTCAAAAGCCTTCCGGAAATACGGAATCGATCTCAAATCCCTTGTCAATAGCACTCAACAAGAGCTAGTTGTGTTTCACAGGAACGATCTTTACTAAACCCATGTTGACTGCGTGTCAATAGACCGTTTCCTTCGAGGTAATTCGTAATGTTCGAACACAATATATGTTCTAAAGTCCTGCTGCATATCGACGTTAACGATATGGTCCTGCAAGTTAGTGGATTACTCCTACTACCTTTCTTGTATATTG
Organism: Schistocerca gregaria; assembly: GCF_023897955.1. Lineage (NCBI taxonomy): Eukaryota > Metazoa > Arthropoda > Insecta > Orthoptera > Acrididae > Schistocerca > Schistocerca gregaria. Next base: position 24,990,720 of record NW_026061710.1, read on the forward strand.
GTGTGACCTGTGCAACCTTCCAGTATTGGGGTACAGATCTCACGTTGAGCGGACGGTTGTATATGATTGTTAAGCATGGAGCTAATGCATCAGCATACTCGGAAAGGAACCAAATTTTTATACAGTCTGGGGCAGAAGACTTGCTTTTATTAAGTGATTTGAGTTGCTTCACTACTCCAAGGATTTACTTCTACGTTGCTCTCGTTGGCAGCTGTTCTCGATTCGAATTCTGGAACATTTACTACTTCTTCTTTTGTGAAGGCATTTCGGAAGGCTGCGTTTAGTAACTCTACTTCGGTAGCTCTGTCTTCGATAGTATCTCCAGTGTTATAGCGCAGAGGAGGCATTGATTGTAAATTGCCACTAGCATACTTCATATACGACCAGAATATCTTGGATTTGTCTGCCAGGTTTCGAGACAAAGTTTCGTTGTGGAAACTGTTATAGGCATCTCGCATTGAACTCTGGCTATCCTTTAGAGAAGCCCGGAATTTAGCGCAATCTTAGGGATTTTGCGTCTGTTTAAATTTGGCATGTTTGTTTAGTTGTTTCTGCAACAGTGTTCTAACCCGTTTTGTGTACCACGGAGGATCAGCTCCGCCGTTTGTTAGTTTATTTCGTATAAATCTCTCAATTGCTGCCGATACTATTTTTTGAATGCAAACGACTTCTGGTCTACACTTATATTATTAATTTGGAATGAGTCTCTCAGGAAGGCGTCAAGTGAATTTTTATCAGCATTTTTGAATAGGTATACTTTTTGTTTGTTTTTCGAGGATTTCGGGATTACAATATACAGTCTCGCTACGACAACCTTGTGTTCACTAATCCCTATAACGGTTTTGATGCTCGTTATTAACTCAGGATTATTTGTCATTTGCACTTTCTTTAGTTTCAGTAAAAACCTAAATTTGGGAAATTTGTGGTAAGTTCCTATGGGACCAAACAGCTGAGACCATCGGTCCCTAACTTAAACTGACTTACATTACGGACAAAACACACACCCGTGCCCGAGGAAGGGCTCGAACCTCCGAGGGGAGCCGTGCGAACCGGGGCAAGGCGCCCAAGACAACTCGGCTACCGCGTGCGGCTCTCTCTACCTGCATTATTCCGTGAAATATTGACTTTTGAAATAATACGGACTTTAGCATTTCCCTGCACAATATCAACAGCAAGGCTTCCAAGACACTTCCCTGGGGCACAATCTAAGTTACTTTGATACTTAATGATGACTCTTCATCCAAGATTACAAGCTACATTCTCCTTATCAAATATCCTCAACTGACGCAAATTTTCATTGATTCCTCATAGTGCCTTACTTTTGACAATAGTATAGCAGTGGTACTGAATCAAATACTTTTCGAAAATCGAAAAATACTGCATTTATCTGCCTTCGTCCATTACTTTTAGCAGTCATCTGAGAAAATAGCGAGTTGGGTTTCACGTGATCATTGTTTTCGGAAATCATACAGGTTGCCATGGGGAGGTCATTCTGTCAGAGATACCTCGTTATTTTTTAATTTAGAATATATTCGAAGATTCTATAACAAATCGATATCAAGGATACCGGACGGAAGTTTTGAGGATCACGTGTACTGCCCTTCTTGTAAACGGGTGCGATCTGTGATTTCTTCCAACTACTGGGCAGGGCTTTTTGTTCGTGCGATGGACGATGGATTATAGTTAACAGAACTGCCGCAAATACCATGCACCGTGTTAAGGGATCGGCCGAGCCATGGAGCTTCATTCAATTTGAGAGATTTCAGCTGTTCTCAATGTTCGATGATCTATTGGAATTTGCCGGACGCTGTGGCCGAGCGGTTCTAGGCGCTTCAGCCCGGGAATGCGCTGCTGCTACGGTCGCAGGTTCGAATCCTGCCTCGGGCATGGATGTGTGTGATGTCCTTAGGTTAGTTAGGCTTAAGTAGTTCCAGGTCTAGGGGACTGATGACTTCAGATGTTAAGTCCCATAGGGCTCAGAGCAATTTGAACCATCTATTGAAACTGATTAAAGGTAAACACACTATATGAGCAGAAGCGTTCTCTTCTGCAAATGCTTTGCAAAAAAGAGATGACAGTCCTTTTTGAACAGCAATCTGTTTTAGACTAATTATTATTGGTTTTCCCATATTAAGGATACTGCAAATAATTAAACAGTATTTTCACCATATTTATAACGCATCTTCCTAGTCATTCTGGGAGTATGGATATACGTTATAACACACATAAAAACTATAGGCCATGAAAGAATAATGCGAATGAGACGTAAATCCGTCAATGTGTAGTACATGTACAGAACAATGTGGATGATTTATCCAACAGAAAGTGCTTCAGAAATCGAGCAAGTAAGTAACGCGTTGATCCACATCTGGTGCTTATTCAGGTATTTATTCGATTCGGCATTATTAAGTACAGTTGTTGGATGTTCTCCTGAGGTATATCGTGCCAAAATTCTGTCGAACTGTCGCGTTAGATCGGCGAAATCCCGACGAAAGGTCCGTACCCAAAGACTGGAAAGCTGCACAGGTCACACCAATATTCAAGAAAGGTAGTAGGACAACATTATGAATTACATCGAAGAAAACGATCTATTGACACACAGTGAACATGGATTTAGTGAAGATCGTTCTTATGTAACATGTGAAGTGTTGACTGCTATTGACAAGTGATTTCAGATCGATTCCGTATTTCTGGATATACAGAAGGCTTTTGACACTGTACCACATGAGCGGCTTTTAGTGAAATTGCGTGCTTTGGAATATCGTCTCAGTTTTGTGACTGGATTTGTGATTTGCTGTCAGAGAAGTCACAGTTCGTAGCAATCGATGGAAAACCATCGAGTAAAACAGAAGTGACTTCTGGCGTTCCAAAGGTAGTTTATAGGCCCTTTTCTGTTCCTTATATTTATAAACGATTTGGAAGACAATCTGAGTAGCTGTCATAGATTGTTTGCAGATGACCCTGTCGTTTATCGACTAGTAAAGTCGTGAGAAGAGCAAAACAAATTACGACACGATTTAGAAAATATATCTGTATAGTGCGAAAATTGGCAATTGACCCTAAATAACGAAAAGCGTGAGGTCATCCATTTGAGTGCTGAAAGGAATCCGTTAAACTTCGGTTACACGATAAATCAGTCAAATATGAAGGCCGTAGATTCAACTAAATGCCTAGGAATTACAATTACGAACAACCAAAAATTGGAAGGAACACAAAGAAAATGTTGTGGGGACGGCTAACCAAAGACTCCGTTTTATTGGTAGGACACTTAGAAAATGTAACAGATCTACTAACGAGACTGACTACACTACGTTTATCCGTCCTCTTTTAGAATACTGCTGCGTGGTGTGGGTTCCTTACCAGATAAGACTGACTGAGTACATCGAAAAAGTTCAAAGAAGGGCAGCACGTATTGTATTATCGCGAAATATGGGAGAGAGTGCCACAGAAATGATACAGGATTTGGGCTGGACATCATTAAAAGAAAGCCGTTTTTCGTTCCGACGGAATCTTGTCATGAAATTCACCAACTTTCTACTCCGAATGCGAAAATATATTGTTGACACTGACTACATAGGGAGAAACGATCACCACGATAAGGGAAAGCAGAGCTCGTACGAAAAGATATAGGTGTTCGTTGTTTCGCGAGGTTTACGAGTTTGGAATAATAGAGGATTGTGAAGGTGGTTCTATGATCCCTCTGCCAGGCACTTCAATGTACTTTGCAGAGTATCCATGCAGATGAGGTGCTGCCCATAATGCTCCGAACGTTCTCAGTTGGAGAGAGACCAGGCAACCTTGCCGGCCGAGGTATGGTTTGGCAAGGACGAAGACAAGCAGTAGAAACTCTCGCCGTGTGCTGACAGGCATTGTCTTTCTGAAGTGTCAGACCAGAATGGCTACTCATGAAGAAAAAAAAAAAAAAAAAAAAAAAAAAAAAAACAGCACGTGCAATGTCTTGGACGTACCACTGCAGTGCTGTAAGGGTGTCGCGGCTGACAACCAAAGAGGCCTTACTGTGAAAAGTAATGGCACCCCGGAGCATGACTCCTGGTTGTCGGGTCGTATGGCGGTATACCACCACTTTCCATGAGGTTTCCACAAACGCCTTCGGCCTGGAATCTCATTGGCTGGGGTAGAGCTGTCTTCATTCTTGAGTCCCGCTTCGAACTGAGCGAAAGTGCGTCGGGAGGCGTCCTTGACAGCAGTGGGATACCTACTTGACTCTTCCAAATTGGACTGTAGAGTGTAACGTGGTTACCGGTTCCAGTGTCTGCTTAGAATCGACGTTTAACGTGATACAGTAACAAGATTTTGAGGTAATACTATTTTGTTCCCATCGGAATGCTTACTATCGCTGAGCATCCATGCCGCTCACCATTGGAATGCTTGATTGCGTTGAGTATCCATGGCAGGTGAGCCTGTCATTATCACCTTGTGGGCAATTTAAATTATTAGAGTGGTTGTGGCTTGTGTTCCGCGTAGCGGCCAGCGTGAGATTTACAGCGGTTGGGCGGAAACGCACATCTAAATCGGTCACCCTGTTGGCGGGGTTCGAGGGAGGCGACCGAAGTGAAGCATTCAGCTTCAAATGGTTCAAATGGCTCTGAGCACTATGGAGCTTATCATCTGAGGTCATCAGTGCCCTAGAACTCAGAACTCAGGATTGGAACCTGCGATAGTAGCGATCGCGCGGTTCCAGAATGAAGCGCCTAGAACCGCTCGGCCACAACGCCCGGCGAAGCATTCACGTGGTTTGGGCACTTATCACAGCCAACCCCGTAGGAAACAGAAAACTACGTTACCATACAAGTAGCTTATTTGCTAGAAATGTCTTTTATTTGCCCCGTACAAATTTACAACACACTCAAGCAATGTCTGAAGATCAGTATGTACCTTTTGAACAGAAAGGTTTACATTTACATCGTAAATGAAACGTAGAATCAAATGCTTTGTGTCTTAAATGCAAAAACAGGCACAGTGGATATTTGTCAATTACCACGCCATCTACCGCGATTGGGAAACAATGGTCTGCGTAGGCCGTAGGAATGTTTCTTTTTTCTTTTCTTTTCTTTCTTTTACTTACATACTTTCCTGCATGACGGACTGCCACCGACTCGTTGTTATGTTCGTAGCTATCGCTTGGCCTCGCGCTGTTAGTAAGATAGTAAGGGACTTCTGTCTTGGTGCGTGACAGTGGATAAGTGTGGCGAACAGAAATTCGCGAAATACTGAGCAACAAATACTCTTAGGAAAAGCTACATACTCTGTGATTAACGAACTTTACCGTACATATGAAAATGCGTTTATTGTTTCATTTGACGGACGCCATACGATGCTTGCCCAGTTTCGTTATTCAAACTTTACTAAATATATCAGTTTTTAATGGCCCAGAGCGTTTTCGTTACTTGCAGTTTGCCGACAATCAACAGAGTCACAAAGAAAAAAAAATCCAGATATACTACGAGGTAAAACCACTCGTAACAAACAAATGAGTAACCGAACGATTCTCTACAGTGATTTCGTATAAGCATTTCGCTTATTCTTCATATGTATAATCCTTTTCACGATTTTGCGCATTTCCGTCAGTAACTGCAAATATAGTCTGTAAGAAAGTATTATGAAAACAATATATTACATATATGCAATGAAAAGTACATGCCTAATGACATAAGGCAGCTTCCTCGCATTTCGAGCTTCATTTAAATAGCATTATTTTAAGAGAGTATTACTGCTGTTAAATATGTCGCGTAACGCAACGTTAATGCCAGTATGGATGCAACAAGGAGAGGATTGTATAAGCGAGTATATTAAGTAATGCGGTAAAGTTCAAAGGTAATAGAGAATATAGCCTTTTCTGAGAGAACTAAGTGTTCTACATCCCACAGTACACTGAAGTATCTGCCAACCACAATCACTCACCTCGGGCCACCACAGTACTGATGAAACACGTTGAAGACTCTATCACCACTAAATTGCATCATAAGTGATACAATCAAAACATTTTTACGTATATGACAATGCTCTTAAGTCATATACACTCAAGAGCCAAAGAAACTGGGACACCTCCCTAACATCGTGTAAAGCCCCCGTGAGTACACGGAAGTACCGCAACTCGACGTGGCATGGCTCGACTAATGTCTGAGGTTAGAATTACATTAATACCTTCAGCTGCTGATGGGCGTTGATATATATTAACGAGCACAGGTGAAAATGTGTGCCCCGACCGGGACTCGAACCCGGGATCTCCTGCTTACATGAAGGACGCTCTATCCCGGTCGGGCACACATTTTCACCAGTCCCCGTTGCTATACGTCAACGCCCGTCAGCAGCTCAAGGTATTAATACAATCGTAATTTCGTTCTAGACGGCCTCAGGTCAGCAATGGTGTCTGTTCTTTCGTACGAGACTCGTCCGACCAGGCAACGTATTTCCAGTCACCAGTAGTCCAATATCGGTGTTGAAGGGCCTAGTGCAGGCGTAAAGCTTTGTGTCGTGCAGTCATCAAGGATACACGAGTGGGCTTTCAGCTCCGAAAGCCCATATCGATGATGTTTCGTTAAATGATTCGGTCGCAGTGATGTGGGAGACTTGCTATTTTACCGGATTCCTGATACTCACGGTTCACTACACATACATCCTCACTTCGTCGCTACTTTGGAGATGCTGTGTCCCATAGCTCGTGCGCCTACTATAACATCACGTTCAAACTCACTTAAATCTTGATAACCTGTCATTGTAGCAGTAGTAACCGATCTAACAACTGAGCGTGACACCTGTTCTCTTATATTGCCGTTGCCAACCGCAGCGCCGTATTCAGCCTGTATTTGAATACGCATGCCTATACCAGTCTGTTTGGCGCTTCAGTGCATATTATTTAGTATTACCGAAGAGTATTTATTGCTCCATATTTCGCGGACTTTGCTTATTTCACTCAGCCACTACCACGTACCGCGACCAAACTAACATGGTAACTGCAATCATAATATCATTAATGAGATATACGTCTGTGTGCATCTCATATCTGGACCGCTACGCATGGCTGGTCTCATGCCACACATTCTGACTCGGGCAGCGATCTGGATGAGAAAAACTGGCGATACCTGCAAGAAAATGACCCAGGTTCCGAGCCAGAACCACAATCCCACAACGAGGCAGCTTTCATCGAATAACCTCGTGGCTGGGATTTGTTGCAGCTGCGGTGTTCATTCCTTCGTATGGGCCATTACTATGGAGTAACACTTGTAAGCAGCAACACTCTGATGTAATGAAAGTTTACTTTATTACTGGCGCTTCCTGGCAGATTAAAACTGTGTGCTCGACCGAGACTCGAACTCGGGATATTTGCCTCACGGCGTTCTCTGCCGTCTGAGCTACCCAAGCACGACTCACTACCAGTCCTCACAGCTTCAATTGTGCCAGTACCCCGTCTCCTACCTTCCTAACTTCACCGAAGCTCTTCTGCGAACGTTGCAGAACTGGCTCTCCTGGACGAAAGGATTTTGTAGAGACATGGCTTAGCCACAGCCTGGTGGATATTTCCAGATTGATATTGGGTACTTTATTACTGTTTAATTAAACAGCTTCATTAAGCAACGAGAAAGTAACTCACATTATATGAGCTGAATCACTAAGATTAAACTGCGTAATAACAGCAGCGCCGTCATTCACTAATGAACATGAAAAATATCAGTTCTGCAGAAGTATCTAAAGATTCTTACGAAAATTCCAATAGAGTTGCAGATTCTCAAGATAAGAAGGCTACACACAGCCCGCTACACTGGCCATACTAATGTAAAAGTTGATTCCTTATTTCCCTCGCAAAGTCCAAAACATCCCCACCACGCCTGAGGTTTTGCGGACCTCCTACCACGCCGTGCGTCAGCGCCGGCACGGAGACCTGTCTCTGAACTAACAGAGCACTCCATTAATTCAGGCTGAAACACGCCACCACTCTCCAGGACAGGTTCAAGACCCACCCGTGGCCGGCGATAAGTCGCACGGAGACGTGGTGTGGATGTTTTACCAAATAGGCGCGCCTCCACTGACGGAACAGTTTCTGTCAACCTGCAGACTACAAGGCCCCTCATCATACAAGATACTTCCAGTCAGCGTTTGGTGTTAGGAAGCCTTCCAAATTTCGTATATAGTCTACACTCGACATTCAAAATTATGTTTGAGAACATTTTTCATATTATCCCCACTATTTGTAGATAAAGAAAGAAAATGATTACAGTGCTTCAAAAAGTAATATTTGCAGTAAACTGAAAAACGTATTGATTTAATTTTACATATTTTAAAAGAAGAAATGTTAAATTTTCTCGCGCAGAGTGAAAGAGACTGGCGCGGCTATATGCGCACTGTTTTGACGGACAGGTGGAGCGGAGCTAGATAGGAGCTGGCGTGTATAGCTGGCTGTCTAACTAGCAGGCGATAACCCTGATACTGGCGGAATGTGTGCGCCACTTAGAAAGCGAGTGTCGTAATGACTGCAAGTCTAGTATACAGGCACGTTAATGCAAGTGCTTTTTTCCAAGGGAGAGTGGTCTCCCTGGCCCTCGCGACGTGTGACGATGCCTCACGCCGCAAATTCTGAGATCGCAAGCTATTAGGATGGTGCATAAGATCGCAGCGTTTTCTTCTGTATATTAATATTGTTATAGGTTTTGGATTTTACAAGGAGTGTTATACGTCATTGGTCCCTTACCTGCATTTGTCGTAGATCCCTCGCCCAGCGTAAAGTTTCAAGCGACTGGAAAAAAAGCGCAGATGACTCCAGTATATAGAGAGGTAAAGAAACGGACCCGTAAAATTAGAGACCAATATCCCTAACTTCTGATTGCAGCAGACTCCCTGAACACATTCTCAGTTCGATTATAATAGACTTACTTGAGGCTAAGCAACTTACGTCGACGAATCAACATGGCTTTAGGAAGCATCGTAAGTGCGAAACTCAGCTTGCCCTTTCCTCACGTGACATACTGAGAACTATGTATGAAGGGCAACAGGCAGATTCCATATTTCTAGATTTCCGGAAAGAATTTGACATCGTGCCCCATTGCAGATTGTTAAAGAAACTACGAGCATTTCGAATAAGTTCACAGAAATGTGAATGGCTCGAAAACTTCTTGAATAATAGTACGCAGTATGTTGTCCTCGACGGTGAGGGTTCATCAGAGACAACGAAATGTGATAGAACGGCTGTTGGTCTTTATACAGGGCGAGGCCATCTAAATGTTCAATACATTAGCTCCGAGGAACAAATGGCAGTTTACTGAAATGTCCAGTCCTAGTTTCTTTTGGTAAAATATGTCAAAAGCTGGGGATAGCTAATTTTACGGGTAATTAAGGAAAGTATTAAATTGATGGGGGTGTTGAAGTAATGACAATTTAATAATTATACTTTGCTAACTTCCAGCATTCTGGAAGGCATTGTAGTGTCTCGAGAATTTCGGGGTAAATTCTAGAGACCCTCGTATTTCCACCGTCTTGAACACGGGTTATTTTAGAGACGAGTGTGGTAAAGTAGAATGCATCTACTGCACCACAATTATGTGTGTGCAGGACGGACATGTATGGGACGGATGATAGGCGCGGGCAGGTAGTCGCCGATCCTGGCTAACAAGGGGAAGGCCTCATACACGGCCAACCGATTCGGCTCAAATTTGGCAGGTTGCTTGTGTAGAACCTAAAATGAAATACTCCAAGATATTTTGGGTCAACACCCCCACAATTTTGAGAAAATCAACCCTAAAGGTTTTGACGAGCAACGGACTCAGAATTAGAGCGATCGATAGATAATTGTAAATAGAGCATTTTTCATCATCAGGTATGGGGTCCGCAAACGCAAACTTTTCCTAAAATCGAGGAAATAAACTTTTACAATTGTCGCTCCTGTACCCACATGGTAAACGCTTTTCGCCGACAGCGGCGATAGCGGAACAGCTAAGGTAACTAACTGGCTGGGAATCGGAGAATCCTAGCGGATGTTATTATTTTCGTTTGTATTTTTCCATATCTCAATTGATAGGGATAGGATGGTTAATAAGGTAAGTAAATTAATAAAGAATGATAATAATAAGGTTGTTTGTTGTTGTCTTCAGTCCTGAGACTGGCTTGATGCAGCTCTCCATGCTACTCTATCCTGTGCAAGCTGCTTCATCTCCCAGTACATACTGCAACCTACATCCCTCTGAATCTGCTTAGTGTACTCATCTCTCGGTCTCCCTCTACGATTTTTACCCCCCACGCTGCCCTCCAATGCTAAATTTGTGATCCCTTGATGCCTCAAAACATGTCCTACCAACGGATCCCTTCTTCTAGTCAAGTTGTGCCACAAACTTCTCTTCTCCCCAATCCTATTCAATACCTCCTCATTAGTTACGTGCTCTATTCACCTTATCTTCAGTATTCTTCTGTAGCACCACATTTCGAAAGCTTCTATTCTCTTCTTGTCCAAACTAGTTATCGTCCATGTTTCACTTCCATACATGGCTACACTCCAAACAAATACTTTCAGAAACGACTTCCTGATACATAAATCTATATTCGATGTTAACAAATTTCTCTTCTTCAGAAACGCTTTCCTTGCCATTGCCAGTCTGCATTTTATATCCTCTCTACTTCGACCATCATCAGTTATTTTACTTCCTAAATAGCAAAACTCCTTTACTACTTTAAGTGTCTCATTTCCTAATCTAATTCCCTCAGCATCACCCGATTTAATTTGACTACATTCCATTATCCTCGTTTTGCTTTTGTTAATGTTCATCTAATATCCTCCTTTCAAGACCCTGTCCATTCCGTTCAACTGCTCTTCCAAGTCCTTTGCCGTCTCTGACAGAATTACAATGTCATCGGCGAACCTCAAAGTTTTTACTTCGTCTCCATGAATTTTAATACCTACTCCAAATTTTTCTTTTGTTTCCTCTACTGCTTGCTCAATATACAGATTGAATAACATCGGGGAGAGGCTACAAACCTGTCTCACTCCCTTCCCAACCACTGATTCCCTTTCATGCCCCTCGACTCTTATAAATGCCATCTTGTTTCTGTACAAATTGTAAATAGCCTTTCGCTCCCTGTATATTACCCATGCCACCTTCAGAAATTCAAAGAGAGAAAACTTTTGACAGTGTTGACTGGAATACTCTAAGGAAAGGCAAACCTACGTTTCTAGCTTTTGTAGACATAATCTATTTTCTAAGATAAGTCGTAGGGTCAGTATTGCCTCACGTATTCCAATATTTCCTAACTGATCTTCCCTGAGGTCGACTTCTACCAGTTTTTCCATTCGTCTGTAAGGAATTCGCGTTAGTATTTTGCAGCCATGACTTACTAAACTGATAGTTCGGTAATTTTCACATCTGCCAACACCTGCTTTCTTTGGGATTGGAATTATTATATTCTTCTTGAAGTCTGAGGGTAATTTTTCTGTCTCATGCATTTTGGTCACCAGATGGTAGTTTTGTTAGGCGTGGCTCTCCCAAGGCTGTCAGTAGTTCTAATTGAATGTTGTCTACTCCCGGGGCCTTATTTCGACTTAGGTCTTTCAGTGCTTTGTCAAACTCTTGATGCAGTATCATATCTCCTATATCAACTTCATCTACATTTTCCTCCGGTTGTATGATATTGTCCTCAAGAACACCGCCCTTGTATAGACCCTCTATATACTCCTTCCACCTTTCTGGTTTCCCTTCTTTGCTTAGAACTGCGTTTCCATCTCAAATCTTGAAATCCATGCAAGTGGTTCTCTTTTCTCCAAAGGTCTCCTTAATTTTCCTGTAGGCAGTGTCTATCTTTCCCCTAGTGACTATCACGACAGCTGTCCCGCAGAAATATGTGGACGGCAATCAGCGCAAAGCGTGTGGCACGTGGTGTCCACTCACAAGCAAATATTCTGTTAGGCCAAATTATGGCAAAGGTGTGATGCACACAGGAGTAAAAAACAAACCAGTTTGAGATGGGCTATAGTACCGTGTATACACGTAATCTGGGTCTGGTGCACGAGCCATGGACTACTTGGGTTGAGCTTAACGTGAGCTACTGATGTGTTTGGCTTTATTTAGGGCTGTCCACATGTTTCGCTTTCGTTCATAAGTACAGTGTGCCTGGTGGTTCATAAAGACAGTTTGCTTCACTCCAGACTTACGTCCATTGTTATTTCGTGGTCACGTGATCGGACGACATGCTCATATCACTGAGGCCTGTATGCCCTCAATGTGCACTCCTGTGAGAACATCATTTACCGCATTCACCAGCTAGTAGACATTATAAATAGATTTCATTTGCCGATTACTTGTTTACTCTTTTGTGCAGAGTCAATGTATCTATGGCAAACAAACCTCATCAAGTTCCATCGCCATGCCATCACTTTATCCTTGTCCCTCAACACAGTACAAGTGTACAGCAATAAAGCTAGTTCACTGCGCAACTGGCATGTGAGCAACAATATTAGCCTGTTCCGTCGTCACTGGTGATCCAGATGTGATCTGTGCATAACACTTGGTGAAGAACTTTCGCTGATGTCTGTGACATGGAACCATTAGGTGACAAACCATCGAGTTTTTTGTAATAAGCCTCTACATCCTTACATTTGTCCTATAGCCATCCCTGCTGAGCCATTTTGCACTTACTGTCGATCTCATTTTTGAGACGGTTATATTCCTTTTTGCCCGCTTCATTTACTGCATTTTTATATTTTCTCCTTTCATCAATTAAATTCAATATATCTTCTGTTACCCAAGGACTTTTACTAGCCCTCGTCTTTTTACTTACTTGATCCACTGCTGCCTTCACTACTTCATCCCTCAAACCTACTCATTCTTCTTCTACTGTATTTGTTTGCCCTATTCCTCTCAATTGCTCTCTTATGCTCTCCTTGAAACTCCTTAAAACCTCTGGTTCTTTCAGTTCATCCAGATCCCATCTCCTTAAATTCCCACCTTTTTGCAGTTTATTGAGTTTTAATCTACAGTTCATAACCAATAGATTGTGGTCACAGTCCACATCTGCCCTGGAAATGTCATACAATTTAAAACCTGGTTCCTAAATCTCTGTCTTATAATTATATAATCTATCTGAAACCTGTCAGTATCTCCAGGCCTCTTCCATGTATACAACCTTCTTTTATGGTTCTTGAACCATGTGTTAGCTATGATTAAGTTGTGCTCTGTACAAAATTCTACCAGGCGGTTTCCTCTTTCATTTATTACCCCCAATCCATCTTCACCTACTACGTTACCTTCTCTCCCTTTTCCTACTGTCGAATTCCTGTCACCCATGACTATTAAATTTTAGTCTCTCTTCACTATCTGAATAATTTCTTTTATTTCATCAATTTCTTCGTCATCTGCAGAGCTGGTTGGCATATAAACTTGTACTACTGTAATAGGCGTGGGCTTCGAATCTATCTTGGCCACAATAATGCGTTCACTATGCTGTTTGTAGTAGCTTACCCGAACTCCCATTTTTTTTAATCATTATTAAGCGTACTCTTGCTTTATCCCATTTTGATTTTGTGTTTATAACCCTGTATTCACCTGACCGGAAATCTTGTTCCTCCTGCCACCGAACTTCACTAATTCCCACTATCTCTAACTTTAACCTATCCATTTCCCTTTTTAAATTTTCTAACCTACCTGCGCGATTAATGGGTCTGACATTCCACGCTCCGATTCCTAGTATGCCAGTTTTCTTTCTCCTGATAACGACGTCTCCTTGAGTAGTCCCCGCCCGGAGACCCGAATGGGGGACTATTTTACCACAGGAATATTTTACCCAAGAGGACGCCATCATCATTTAACCATACAGTAAAGCTGCATGCCCTCGGGAAAAATTACGACTGTAGTTTCCCCTTACTTTCAGCCGTTTGCAGTACCAGCACAGCAAGGCCGTTTTGGTTAGTGTTACAAGGCCAGATCAGTAAATCATCCAGACAGTTACCCCTGCAACTACTGAAAAGGCTGCTGCCCCTCTTCAGGAACACACGTTTGTCTGGCCTCTCAACAGATACCCCTCCGTTGTTGTTGCACCTACTGTACGGCTATCTTTATCGCTGAGGCACGCAAGGCTCCCCACGAATGGCAAGTTCCAAGGTTCATGGGGGGGGGGGGGGGGGGGCATGTACCATATAGCCATGGAATGAGAGCAGATACACGGGACATTGATCTATGAAGTGACTACAGAAAACGGCGTCCGTCACGCCACGCAAAGAGACATAAGCAATGCATACTTTACCCCTTATTCTCACCTGTACACGAGGACGAGATCTGATCAAGAGATCATTAGTGTTGTCGCTGGTTTGACACACGCAGCGGTTACTCCGGAACTCCAACAGGAACTGCTAGAACCGGTGACTGAAGAAGAAATGTTGGATGCCATAGGAAAAGGGCCTCCCAATGAGCTACTAGGACCGGATGGGTTACCTCTGGAGATTTATAGGACGTTCCAGAGACTACTGGTGCCCTATTGGACTACTATATGTCAAGAGCTCATGACAATAGAGGCGCAACATCCCGCTGCATTTGTGGAAGGTACCACCATCCCAATCCGTAAACCTCACGGAGGTTCACGTACTACAGTCTACCGACCATTGACTTGGTTGAACCGTGATACGAAAAACTTCACGCGTCGAGTGGCAGCTCGAATTCTGCGTACGACATCCCGTGTCCTATCAATGGATGAGTCATCAATAAGTGGGACGCATAATATCCGCTCCGCCCTGTGCCGCTGATTGCCCTCGCTAAGGTGCGTCGCGTATCGGGAGCTCTGGCTGCGATATTCGTCAGCATTTGATTGCGTCAGTCATACGTACTAAACTGCTGTTCTTCAGAATAAGCATTACCCCGACGCTTCCTCCGAGGTGTTACTCGTCTCCTACGTGGCGCAACAGGGAAAGCGCTTGTCAACGTTAGACTGTCGAACACCTTGTAAATTCGTCGCTGTGTTACACAGGTACGCCTATTATGGACAATACTGTACGCGTTAGCATTAGAACCTTTGTTAAGCGGGCTGCGACACCGCCTCGCGGGTTTGTCTCTTGGTGGCTCCTTTTTTAGGTGCACTGCGTATGCAGATGATCTGATGTTACCTCTTCGTGACGAACGTGATGTTCGCAAAGCATTGGATTGGTTAGCCACTTCGAAGCTTCGAGATGCCGTGTAAATGTACATAAATCAATGGCTTTGAACACTGGCACGAGATGACACCTGCGAGGGTGGCACTGCGCGATAAAATCCGTTGTCTCGGTATCGACTTCACGGACTACATCTCACGCACGACCACCATCAATTATCGGAGTCTCTTGCAAGTGCTGGGCTTGTGGATCTTCGTCTTCGTGTGTAGGACCTACATCAACGGACCGAATATGTTAACGTCTATCGGGCATCACGAATTCCGCACGTAGCGCAAACACTACCGAAGCCTAAACACATAGCTCGGAGCATCGTGGCCGCATTCGGTTCCTTTGTCAGCGCTGGAATGATATTAAAGGTTCGATATTACTCCGTCACCCTTCCAAAAGAACGGGGCGGACTTGGCCTTGTCAGTGTTCACTATCGAGAAGTATTTCTCTTCGTTAGTTTGCACCGCAGGCTTTGGCGACGATGACCGACCAGCCTCACCGGCCTACTGACGGATGGCCTGGCACCGTGTTCCCTTGACCCTCAGGTCAGACACGGGTGCCCTTTTCCTGCTTTGGCAGGCTTTACCTGGAGTACGGCTACCTCCCCGTCTCTCGCTTACCAACAGCCAGTCACCTGCCGCACACTACTTCGCCGCCGGTCGCTTAATGTCGTCGAATTGACGTGTCCTACCGTGCACTGGAACGTAGTATGGTGCTCTGTCAACGCGGTGACGCTCGATCCTGGTGTACGTTCGACCTGGTATTCGAGGGACTCTCCATAGGACCCATCTTGCAGATTCGCCTTATGTGTGAACTGCAACGTCTAGAATACAGACCAACACCGGCTCCGTTGTGGGCCAGTGGAAGAGATATGGTGTTTTGAGCGTCAAAGTCTGGCTCTCTTTCTACGTATGTCGCCCTCTTATGCCGATTCCCGCACTCTACTCAACCCCGACGATGTTTATTATCCGAGGACGAAACACAACGCTGTCACGTAGATACAGTGCATGTACTACAGCTATTAAAACATCGATATCTAAGCCTCTTGTGGCGGTAATACAACACTAATGCTGTAGGTAGATAATAAATTTAAACAAATTTAAAGAAATTAATACAAAATTATAGAGATTATATTCGAAGTGAATTGGAAACACGATACTAACTCCCATCGGGTGCTAGAGCAAATTTCGTGAACAGAGTGGATGGTTGTAGTGCTATAATCGTTTAAATAAAGATTTATGCCTAGTTCATGTAATACAGTTATTCATATCTCAGCCTGTTATGGCGGTAGCATGAAACTAATGCTGTAGATAGGCAATAAATTTATAAAAATGTGAACAAATTATATTCGAATTTAAAGGAAACACCATACTAACTCTCATCAGCTGCAAGAATAAACTGTTAGAGCAAATTTCGTGAACATTCTCAAAGACGGTGGCGAACACACTTGATGGTTGTAGAGGTTCTAATTGTTTAAATAAGGACTTATGTCCAGTGCAAGTAATAGAGCTATCGATATCTTAGCCCCATATGGCGGCAACACGACACTAATGCTGTAGGTAGATAATAAATTTAAACAAATTATATCCGAATTGAATGAGCAGGCTCTAGTGGAGGCAACACAACACTAACTCCCATGATTTCTGGGAATAAGCTCTTAGAGGCAGTACCACAATCCTCTTGGAAAATGCACGTTAATTTCGCTCTAACTGCTTAATAAGGTCTTATGTGTAGAGTTGAATGATTTCAAGTAACATACCGACAACCTATATCTCAGCCTCGTGGTGGTAACACACTAATGCCGTAGGTAGATAATAAATTTAAAGAAATCTAATCAACTTTAAACTTATTTAAACAAATTTATAAAAATTATATTCGAATTGAGTGACAATATCATAATAACTTGCATCAGCTGCAGGAGTAAGCTCTTCGAGGAAAATTCGTGAACATTTGACAAGAGCATGGCGAAAACACTTGATAGTGGTACTACCTCTAATGGTTTAAATAAAGACTTATGCCTACTTCCTAGGAAGAGTTGACTTAGGTTAGTGGAGATAGCCAATTCTTTCCCGCCATTTTTTTAGGTTAGTAGAGGTAGCGCAATTGAGCTATCTTCCCTCCAAAAGCCACCATCTTGGATAACGGTAATCGTGTCATCAGCTAACATCAATCGCGTCATCAGTTGCCCCACTACTTGAAGTTACTCATTCTGAAACACTAAATTTTGAAAGTAACGTTAAATGTTATGCAGAAAAAGACGTTCAGTAACCTCAGTGTAACTTAATGCAAAATTTAGAAAACGGGAAGCATTTATTTTTTACTATTGAAAGATTGAACTGAATTACCTTTGAGCATATGAGAAATCGGTTTCACTTTTAAAATAACAACAATCAAATAAATACCAAGGTAGCAGAAGTCACTCTCTAAGGTTGATACAGAGTAAATGAAATAGCGCTCTCTTAATTTATATTGTTGTAGCCTACAGTCCTGAGACTGGTTTGATGCAGCTCTCCATGCAACTCTATCCTGTGCAAGCTTCTTCATCTCCCAGTACCTACTGCAACCTACATTCTTCTGAATCTGCTTGGTGTATTAATCTATTGGTCTCCCTCTACGATTTTTACCCTCCACGCTCCCCTCCAACACTACACTGGTGATCACTTGATGTCTCAGAACATGTTCTAGAAATCGATCCCTTCTTCCAGTCAAGTTGTGCCACAAACTTCTCTTCTCCCCAATCCTATTAAGTACCTCCTCATTAGTTATGTCATCTACCCATCTAATCTTCAGCATTCTTCTGTAGCACCACATTTCGAAAGCTTCTATTCTCTTCTTGTCTAAACTATTTATCGCCCATGTTACACTTCCATACATGGCTACACTCCATACAAATACTTTCAGAAACGACTTCCTGACACCTACATCTATACTCAATGTTAACAGATTTCTCTTCTTCAGATAAGCTTTCCTTGCCGTTGCCAGTCTACATTTTATATCCTCTCTACTTCGACCAACATCAGTTATTTTTCTCCCCAAATAGCAAAACTCCTTTACAACTTTAAGTGTCACATTTCCTAATCTAATACCTTCAGCATCACCCGACTTAATTCGACAACATTCTATTATCCTCGTTTGGCTTTTGTTGATATCATCTTTTATCCTCCTTTCAAGACACTATCCCTTCCGCATAACTGCTGTTCGTAGTCCTTTGCTGTCTGTGAGGTTTGCCGATGACATTGAGATGAAATAAAAACTTTGATAGTATTACAATAGATTTTAATACCTACTCCGAATTTTTCTTTTGTTTCCTTCACTGCTTCCTCAATATACAGATTGAATAACATCGGGGCGAAGCTACAAACCTGTCTCACTCCCTTCCCAACCACTGATTCCCTTTCATGCCTCTCGACTCTTATAACTGCCATCTGGTTTCTGTACAAATTGTAAATAGCCTTTCGCTCCCTGTATATTACCCCTGCCACCTTCAGAAATTGAAAGAGAGAAAACTTTTGACAGTGTTGACTGGAATACTCTAAGGAAAGGCAAACATACGTTTCTAGCATTTGTAGACTTAATCTATTTTCTAAGATAAGTCGTAGGGTTAGTATTGCCTCACGTATTCCAATATTTCTACGGAATCGAAACTGATCTGCCCTGACGTCGGCTTCTACTAGTTTTTCCAATCGTCTGTAAAGGTTTCGCGTTAGTGTTTGGCAGCCGTGACTTATTAAACTGACAGATCGGTAATTTTCGTATCTGTCAATTCCTGCTTTCTTTGGGATTGAAATTATTATATTCTTCTTGAAGTCTGTGGGTATTTCGTCTGCAGATGGTAGAGTTTTGTCACGACTGGCTTTCCCAAGGCTGTCAGTAGTTCTAATGGAATGTTATATACTCCCAGGGCCCTGTTTCGACTCAGGTCTTTCAGTGCTCCCTCAAACTCTTCACGCAGTATCATATCTCCCATTTCATCTTCATCTACATACTCTTCCATTTCCATAAAATTGTCCTCAAGTACATCGCCCTTGAATAGACCCTCTATATACTCCTTCCACCTTTCTGCTTTCCCTTCTTTGCTTAGAACTGGGTTTCCATCGGAGCTCTTGATATTCATGCAGTTGGTTCTCTTTTCTCAAACGGTATCTTTAATTTTCCTGTAGGCAGTATCTATCTTCCCCCAAGTGAGATAAGCCTCCTCATCCTTACATTTGTCCTGTAGCCAACCCTGCTTAGCCATTTAGCACTTCCTGTGGTTCTCATTTTGAGACGTCTGTATTCCTTTTTGCCTGCTTCATTTTCTGCATTTTTATATTTTCTCCGTTCATCAATTAAATTCAATATATCTTCTGTTACCCAAGGATTTCTGCTAGCACTTGTCTTTTTACCTACTTGTCCTCTGCTGCATTCACTATTTCATCCCTCAAAGCTACCCACTCTTCATCTACTGTATTCCTTTCCCTCATTCTTTCAATTGTTCCCTTATGCTCCCCCTGAAATTCTGTACAACCTCTGGTTTAGTCAGTTTATCCAGGTCCCATGTACTTAAATTTCCACCTTTTTGCAGTTTCTTCAGTTTTAATCTACTGTTCATAACCAATAGATTGTGGTAAGAGTCCACATCTGCCTCTGGAAATCTCTTAGACTATACAACGGTAAGATACAACTTAAAACCTGGTTCCTAAATCTCTATCGGATACCTGCTAGTATCACCAGGATTCTTCCATGTATACAACCTTCTCTTACGATTCTTGAACCAAGTGTTGGCTTTGATTAAGTTGGGCTCTGTGCAAAATTCTACCAGGCTGCTTCCTCTTTCATATCTTACCCCCCATCTACATCTACATGACTACTCTGCAATTCACATTTAAGTGCTTGGCAGAGGGTTCATCGAACCACATTCATTCTATCTCTCTACCATTCCACTCCCGATCAGCGCGCGGGAAAAACGAACACCTAATTCTTTCTGTTCGAGCTCTAATTTCTCTTAATTTATTTTGATGATCATTCCTTCCTATGTAGGTTTGGCTCAACAAAATATTTTCGCATTAGGAAGAGAAAGTTGGTGACCGAAATTTCGTAAATAGATCTCGCCGCGACGGAACACGTCTTTGCTTTAATGACTTCCACCCCAACTCGCGTATCATATCTGCCACACTCTCTCCCCTATTACGCGATGATACAAAAGGAGCTGCCATTTTTTGCACCCTTTCAATGTCCTCCGCCTATCCCACCTGCTAAGGATCCCACAAGGCGCAGCAATATTCTAACAGAGGACGAACGAGTGTAGTGTAAGCTGTCTCTTCAGTGGACTTGCTGCATCTTCTAAGTGTCCCGCCAATGAAACGCAACCTTTGGCTCGCCTTACCCACAGTATTATCTATGTGCTCTTTCCAACTGAAGTTGTTCGTAATTTTAACACCCAGGTACTTAGTTGAATTGACAGCCTTGAGAATTGTACTATTTATCGAGTAATCGAACTCCAGCGGATTTCTTTTGGAACTCATGTGGATCACCTCAGACTTTTCGTTATTTACCAACTGCCACCTGCCGCACCATACAGCAATCTTTTCTAAATTGCTTTGCAACTGATACTGGTCTTCGGATGACCTTACTAGACGGTAAATTACAGCATCATCTGCGATCGACCTAAGAGAACCCAGGTCATTTATATAGATCAGGAACAGCAGAGGTCCCAGGGCGCTTCCCTGGGGATCACCTGATATCACATCAGTTTTACTCAATGATTTGCCGTCTATTACTACGAACTGCGACCTTCCTGACAGGAAATCACGAATCCAGTCACACAACTGAGACGATACCCCATAGGCGCGCAGCTTGATTAGAAGGCGCTTTTGAGGAACGGTATCAAAAGTTTTCCGGAAATCTAGAAATACTGAATCAACTTGAGATCCCCTGTCGATAGCGGCCATTGCTTCGTACGAATAAAGAGCTAGTTGCGTTGCACAAGAACGATGTTTTCTGAAACCATACTGATTACGTATCAATAGATCGTTCCCTTCGAGTTGACTCATAATGTTTGAATACAGTATATGCTCCAAAACCCTACTGCAAACCGACGTCAATGATATAGGTCTGTAGTTAAATGGATTACTCCTACTACCCTTCTTGAACACTGGTGCGACCTGCGCAATTTTCCAATCTGTAGGTACAGATCTATCGGTGAGCGAGTGGTTGTAAAGGGTTGCTACGTAGGGAGCTATTGTACCAACGTAATCTGAAAGGAACCTAATCGGTATATAATCTATACCTGAAGACTTGCCCATATCAAGCGATTAGAGTTGCTTCGCAACCCCGAAGGTATCTACTTCTAAGAAACTCATGCTAGCAGCAGTTAGTGTTTCAAATTCTGGAATGTTCTGTTCGTCTTCCCTGGTAAAGTAATTTCGGAAAACTGTGTTCAGTAAGTTCGCTTTACCTTCACAGTCGTCGGTAACAGTACCATCGGCACTGCGCGACGAAAGTATTGACTGCGTCTTGCCGCTTGTGTACTTTAGATACGACCAGAATTTCTTCGGATTTTCTACCAAATTTCGAGACAATGTTTTGTTGTGGAACCTATTAAAAGCATCTCGCATCGAAGTACGTGCCAAATTTCGCATGTCTGTAAATTTTAGCCAATCTTCGGGATTTCGCATTCTTCTGAACTTCGCATGCTTTTTCAGTTGCCTCTGCAATAGCGTTCGGCCCTGTTTTGTGTACCATGGGGGATCCGTTCCATCTCTTACCAATTCATGATGTATGAACCTCTCAATTGCTGTTGCTACTATATCTTTGAATTTGAGCCACATCTCGTCTACATTTGCGTAGTCAGTTCGGAAGGAATGGAGACTGTCTCTTAGGAAGGCTTCTAGTGACACTTCATCCGCTTTTATTTTGCGTTTGTTTCTGGTGGATTTGGAAGAAATGGCATTGAGCCTAGCTACAACGACCTTGTGATCACTAATCCCTGTATCAGCCACAAACAGTCCAGAGCTAATAGCATCATGACTAAGAGGTCAAGTGTGTTTTCGCAACCATTTACAATTCATGTGGGTTCGTGGACTAACTGCTCGAAACAATTTTCGGAGAAAGCATTTAGGACAATCTCGGAATATGTTTTCGCCTACCACCGGTTTTGAACAAGTATTTTTGCCAACATAACGAGGGAAGGTTGAAGTCCCCACCAACTATAACCGTTAGAGTGAGGGTATTTATTTGTTACGAGACTCAAATTTTCTCTGAACTGTTCAGCAGCTATATCATCGGAGTCTGGGGTTCTGTAGGAGGAGCCAATTCAGTTGTTAAGTATAACCACCACACATACGAATTCGCACTGAGTACCTACTTCGGCTTCACTACAAGATAAACCACTACTGACAGACACAAACACTCCACCACCAATTCTGCCTAATCTATCTTTCCTGAACACCGTCTGAGACTTTGTAAAGGTTTCTGCAGAACTTATTTCAGGCTTTAGCCAGCTTTCTGTACCTATAACGATTTCAGCTTCTGTGCTTTCTATTAGCGCTTGAAGCTCAGGGACTTTCCCAGCACAACTACAACAATTTACAGCTGCAATTCCGACTGTTCCTTGATCCAAGCACGTCCTGTATGTGCTATGAACCCTTTGAGATTGCAGCCCTCCCCGTACTTTCCCGAGGCCTTCTAACCTAAAAAACTGCCCAGTCCATGCCACACAGCCTCCGCTACCCGTGTAGCCGCCAGCTTAGTGTAGTGAACTCCTGACCTATTCAGCGGAACCCGAAACCCCACCATCCTCTGACGCAAATCAAGGAATCTGCAGCCAACACGGTCGCAAAACCGTCTGAGCCTCTGACCCTCAGACCCTCCACCCGGCTCTGCATCAAAGGTCCGCAGTCGGTTCTGTCAACGATGCTGCAGATGGAGAGCTCTGCCTTCATCTCGTAAGCAAGACCGGCAACCTTCACCAAATCAGATAGCCGCTGGAATCCAGAGAGAATTTCATCAGATCCAAAGCGACACGCGTCATTAGTGGCGACATGTGCCACCACCTGCAGCTGTCTGCACCCTGTGTTCTTCATGGCATCCGGAAGTACCATTTCCACATCAGGAATGACTCCTCCGGAAATGCACATGGGGTGCACACTGGATTTCTTCCCCTTCTTAGCCGCCATATCGCTAAGGGGCCCCATTACGCGCTACTACAAACAACATAGTGAACGCATTTTGTGGCCAAGATAGACACGAAGCCCACGTCTACTACAGTAGTATAAGTTTATATGCCAATTAGCTCTGCAGATGAAGAAATTGAAGCAACTGAAGGCCAATCCATATTCAGCTACTATGTTTCCTCTCTCCCTTTTCTTACTACCGAATTCCAGTCACCCATGACTATTTAATTTTCGTCTTCCTTCACCATCTGAAGAAATTTATGATGAAATAAAAGAAATTATTCAATTTCTTCGTCATCTGCAGAGCTAGTTGGCATATAAACTTGTACTACTGTAGTAGGCGTGGGCTTCGTGTCTATCTTGGCCACAATAATGCGTTCACTATGCTGTTTGTAGTAGCTTACCCGAACTCCTATTTTTTATTCATTATTAAACCTCCTCCTGCATTACCCCTATTTGATTTTGTATTTATAACCCTGTATTCACCTGACCAGAAGTCTTGTTCCTCCTGCCACTGAACTTCTCTAATTCCCACTATATCTATTTGTAACCTATCAATTTCCCTTCTTCAACTTTCTAACCTACCAGCGCGATTAATGGGTCTGACATTCCACGCTCCGATTCGTAGAATGCCAGTTTTCTTTCTCCTGATAACGATATCCCCTTGAGTAGCCCCGCCCGGAGATCCAAATGGGGGACTATTTTTCCACCGGAATATTTTACCCAAGAGGACGCCATCATCATTAAGCATACAGTAAAGGTGTATGCCCTCGGGAAAAATTACGGCTGTAGTTTCCCCTTGCTTTCAACCGTTCGCAGTACCAGCACAGCAACGCCGTTTTGATTAGTGTTACAGGGTTAGATCAGTCAATCATCCAGACTGTTGCCCCTGCAACTACTGAAGAGGCTGCTGCATCTCTTCAGGGACCACACATTTGCCTGGTCTCTCTACTGATACCCCTCCATTGTGGTTGCACAAACGGAACGGCTATCTGTATCGCTGAGGCACGCAAGCCTCACTACCAACGGCAAGGTCCATGGTTCATGTGGGAGATTTATATTGTATCTGTAGTTATTTGTTTTGCCAGCGAAACTTACTTTGCTGTAAGTAGCTTCTGTTAAGCAATACAACAATGTAGTTACTAAGGCAGAAAATTTAGACTGAAACTGGTCAGTATGAAGTACACGAAACTAGCAGTAAATATTTAATCAGTTTTGATATTCTTATGACACTCGACGATTGCATGGAAAGGAAAGGGACCCTGCATGGTAATAATGTATGAGGACAATGCAACACAGGTGTCCTAGAAATTTTAACTTTTGCAAGTTATTATTCAAGTTATTCACACTCTGTGAATGGAATGTTGCTGGTTGAAGCCTCTCTACACTACAATGTTTGTCAATTAACAGTCCTTCGATATTGTAGCTGTGCGGATGACAAGTATGTAGCCGACGACAATGCGGAGCTGCTGTTGCTGCTGCTGCTTGATGAGAGGAACCCCGAGTCGTCTCCAGAGCCACGGATACTTACGGGACAGGCAACAGTTGAAACTGCAGCTTCCCCCGCCGGTCCACTCCTACCGTGCTCTCAGTAATCGCAGGTTAACGAGTGAGGGATGTCTACACTGGCGCGAGTATAGGTACACACCGTGTCGGCCGGAGCGTTCAACAAACACTTCCGCACTCTTTCATGACACAAACTGCTCTGCCTCCCATCTGCACGCCACGCGACAGAGGCTCTCCATGCGCAAAGATAAACATAGGTACAGCTATTATCATTTCGTCTTTGCTATTGATACATCTCAATAAAGTTCCCTTGGCTATTACCCGGCAATTTATAATATTTCTATTATAATTACAATCAATTATATACAGTCAAATTTTTATTTAATACGTATTCGAAGTATTGATGTATTATTTTCTGTAGTACAGCATATAGCTTCAGAATCAAGAGTATAGTGCAAGATATCAACGAAAATTAAACGGCGAAAATTTTGGATGTTGCAGACGGTACTTTGTCTGCATTTTTGGTGTTATACCCTCTATGAGACATGTGTATGTTGATGATTACCCGGTACACGCCTGATCACGTGGTACCGTGGACATGCCAGAAAATGGAGAGACACCGAAATCCATTGCAAATAAATACATAAAAAACCACATTTAGACGTCAACTGCTAGGAGTCTCACGCGTACATCTGAAGGACTATCTCATGTATATATGTTTGAGGGAATCCCATCATTCCCAGAGTGACAGGTAGGTATGGCAACTCGCCGGACAATGATGTGACCGCCCAACATTCACCAAGCTTTTGTATGTACAGAAGGACCTCCACTTGCTTTGCCTGTAAGTTAGGACGAGAATTGCCCGTGGATGATACTGAGGCCAAGAAGATTTACTAATCATCAGGACACAGTGGTTGCGAATGCTGAGAGATATCGTAAACCAACCATTAACCAGGAAAGGAATCCTTTTACATTGACAATCTTTTTGTGAAATACGTCTCTTTTTTATGTGTGTGGCAAAGGCATTGCCCAACCGTAAGGGAAGCTGCTAAGAAGTAATTCAGCTGACTGCTTGTAGAATCCTATCTGGCTAATCAAACGTAAAGAAACGACCACGGTAAATAAAGTGCTCGGAATACTGCTGCATCCAGTAACTGACCTGTGCTGATATTTCGTCCGAGACTTCTTCGTAGCCGTAATATTCTTCACAGATGTCAGCATCTTCCGAATTGCTGTTTTATATTTTTTATTGATGTCAGAGTATGTGTTACTCGATACATATATCACGCTTACTAAGTGGAATGGTGCTACGAAGGTAAGTTCACCCAAAGTTTCAAGAATTCTGAAGGAATTTCGTCTACTACAGCTGCCTAATTTTGATTTATGTGTTTCAGTGCTCTTCAGCAGCTGCTGTTGTTATAACGTCAAAACTCAGAGATTGAAAAATATTCCCGTTACGAGCAATACTATCGCTGAAATGGGTAGTTTGAAGCCCAAGAAGTTGTCAGATACTACCCTACGCCTTGTACTGTTCATGAACGCCTGCAGTTCAGCGGGGCAACCTCATGGCTGGAAGCACGTTCCCCTCACGCTGCGGCATCCCGTCACACCGATAAGCTCTGCGGACTGCCGTGTCTCATGCAGAAAAGGTATTTGTCTGGTGCATAAGTTCTAACGTAACACAGACGTTTATCAATAATACATTCTCCTTCTCTATTTAAAACAATCTGTCAACGCTGGAGTACGTTTTATATTCCGCGACTGTGGAAATCACGTGGTTTTGAGGCGAAGAACTCGTCGAGCCATATTCATAGAGCATCTTCATTGGAAAGGGAAGTTCCTTCAAGGTTGTATCTGTGTTTGAGGACACCAGATCAGCTGAATAACGTGGTTGCGGAAGGACTCCCCAACACAACTCCCGTATAGTGTCTTCCCTCTGCCTAGCAAAATGCGGGTGGTCATTATCGTGGAGTAGCATCACTTCACGCGGTCTTCCTCCTTGTCGTTCTTGGATTGCGTCTGCAAAACGTCTCGGTTGCTGAGAATAAACGTCAGCAGTGATGGTTACACTTCGGGGAAGCAATTCGTAGCGCACCAGATGCATAACATCATCTTTTGTAGATGATTACAGGTCGTTGTTCAGGGAGTTGCTGCTTTGCTGGGCTCAACCATTCCTTTCGTTTCCCTGTGTTAGCATTGTTGTTGTTTGCTGTCTTCAGTTCTGAGACTGGCTTGATGCAATTCTCCATGCTACTCTATCCTGTGCAGGCTTCTTCATCTCCCAGTACCTACTGCAACCTTCATCCTTTTGAATCTGCGTAGTGTATTCATCTCATGGTCTCCGTCTAATCTCTTGGTCTCCGTCTACGATTTTTACCCTCCACGCTGTCCTCCAGTGCTAAATTTGTGATCCCTTGATGCCTCAGAACATGTCCTACCAACCGGTCCCTTCTTCTTGTCAAGTTGTGCCACAAATTCCTCTTCTCCCGAATTCTATTCAATACTTCATCATTAGTTATGTGATCTACCCATCTAATCTTTAGCACACATCTGTAGCACCACATTTCGAAAGCTTCTATTCTCTTCTTGTCCAAACTATTTATCGTCATGTTTCACTTCCATGCACGGCTGTCGTGCGGTAGCGTTCTCGCTTCCCACGCCCGGGTTCCCGGGTACGATTCCCGGCGGGGTCAGGGATTTTCTCTGCCTCGTGATGACTGCGTGTTGTGTGCTGTCCTTAGGCTAGTTCGGTTTAAGTAGTTCTAAGTTCTAGGGGACTGATGACCATAGATGTTAAGTCCCATAGTGCTCAGAGCCATTTGAACCATTTGAACCATACATGACTACACTCCATACAAATACTTTCAGAAACGACTTCCTCACACTGAAATCTATACTCGATGTTAACAAATTTTTCTTCTTCAGAAACGCTTTCCTTGCCATTGCCAGTGTATATTCTATATCCTCTGTACTTCAGTTATTTTGCACCCCAATAGCGGTACGGAGTAGTCATCGCCGGTGTTGTTCACGAGCCAAGCAATGATGCACATGTGGTCACCTGCTGATTTTGTGATTTTGGCTTAGGGCATGCGGCACCCGTACTCTTGATGTTTGAGCCTTTCCCATTGCACTTAAATTCGTACGGTGGTGAAATAATTGCAGTTTACCACATTTACCAGCTCTCGAGTACACTCGCGTGGATCATTGTGGGTTCATGAGTGTGAACGACTTCCATCAAACAGCGAAATCATTAACGTCAAAACGATCCTCCTTAACAAGAGAAAACCACTTCCTTAGAGTTCTCTGTCCAATAGTATTATCCCCACACACGGTGCAAATGTTTCTGGGTGCCTCCGCTGCTGTAGCTCCTCGAATGAACTCAGACCGTGTAAAATGTCGGAAATGTTTCGATTTATCCTATTTGTACTCCATTTTGTAGCGTCGACAGCTCCACTCACTACCTTCAGACACAAAATTTCAACATGTAAACTCAAATAGCAACAGTGAACTAACAATAAAAACTGACAATCGTTAAATAAACCCATAGCAACCTGAATACCAGCTGACAAAAAAAAAAAAGCTGTGAACTTCTGCACCAGCCTAATAGATACATATTTTCAAGTGAACCTAGGATTTCAGACTTAATTTTTTGTTTTAGAGCGATTGTATCAGGGCGCTAATTATGGACAAAGTATGGTCACAAAATATCGACATAATATTTACACATGACTTTGACATAACACAAATCAATATTTTGCACATTTTGCGCCATTTTCTGGAGCATCTATGTTCCACTACATCCGCATTATGTACAAACCAGCAGAATTTCTGAGATTTATAGTACTGTTGCAAAACAATACCTATGATGTATAAGAAAACACAATTAGTTACTTCAGACATTTTTTGAGTACACCCTGTGGTCCATAGCATTCTACTTAAAGCTCCTAAAGCATCTCGCTAACACTAGGCAGATATGAGACATCGTCGTGACAATTCTAAACACTGCGTATGACTTTAGTATGACAGCAACGAAAGATTTAAGTTTTTCTCAGTTACCCTGATTTATTTAAAGAAGTTAAATCGTTTTTCGCAAAACTAGGCCTCACGCTGGTCTATTTGCTTCCTCATTTGGTCATATCCTACTCTTTGCTTCGAACAATTTATAGAGAATCATATTTTCGTTACACTGAAAAATTTGACCAATGAAATACACAGACAGCATTCCGCTCTAGGCAAAAGCACGCCAAAAAAAGAAACTAAAGTGTAGCCTGTATAGAAACAATAACTGTTGTACGTTCTCGCTTCCCACGCCCGGGTTCCCGGGTTCGATTCCCGGCGGGGTCAGGGACTTTCTCTGCCTCGTGATGGCTGGGTGTTGTATGCTGTCCTTAGGTTAGTTAGGTTGAAGTAGTTCTAAGTTCTAGAGGACTGATGACCATAGATGTTAAGTCTCATAGGGCTCAGAGCCATTTTTTGAATAAGTGTTGTAGAATTAAGGAACATGTTTTATGTGGAAGAACTGCGATGTTTTTGGAAAATGAATATCTCTTCTATAAAAGTCAACATTGACTTATCAGGATGGCAACGTGAGAAGGCAGTATTGAATACTGAAAAGAATTGTCAGCACCATTGCTCTTTGCAACGTATGTGAGCCGTGGCTGGCTGGATGGGTGCCTTGTTTTTTTTTTTTTTTTTAATCATTTGTTGTAGTCCAGTGGTTACCGCAATACGTTGCTGTCTTCTCTCCGTGAGCCGCAGTAGCAGTGTGTATCGATACTAGTACAGCTGTGCTATGTCTGGTGTGGCGGATATGTTTTCCGGGTGTGCTGTGTGTGACAGTTGGTCCGTTGGGTCAGAGCAACGAGGAAGTCTCTGTGGCGCGTGGTCAGACCGGAGCCGCTGGCGGCGTGCACGTGCGGTTGGAGTTGTGAGGCACTTCTTGCGAGGGTTACGAAGTTCGTCAGCCACCGAAACTGGACACTAAAGTTGAGTGCTCACTTAACCTACAATCAAGCCTCAACTGCTATCACATCTCTTGGTTTGATCCTGGTTGTCACTTTCTGAGAGATCCACGCGAGCAACAACGTGTGTGCGTTCAAGTCGATTAGAATTGCAGCCGTCTTCCTGTGTGGTGTTAAACTTTATTAATGAAGGAATGACTTAAATTAAGTGTACCAGAGGTATCTCCTGTGTTGTGGCCGTTGACGTTCCAGTGACCTAAAGTGGTTGTTGACGTAGTTTCTGGCAGTGTATTTTCCACATCGTGTTGGTATTGTACAGCAAAGCGTGTAGTGTGACAGCTGAGGTGTTGGTAGTTTTGGGCGTTTATTCTCATTTGGCTTGATTGGCCACCAGTATCCGGAACGTTGTGCGATTGACATCTTGTTGTCGTTTTGCTGTTCAGGTGCAGTAGAACTGATGTTGTTGGTTGGTTCCTCGGCTGGCTTTTTGTTGGGTTGCCTTTTGATTAAGAAGTTGTCGGTCTGGCTGCCTGTTTCACCTAAAAGTGCGTGAGTTACTTCCCCAGGTTGGAACCTTCTGAGCGCCGCTCCTTGTGTTTTACAGAGCGATTTCCTTTTTAATCTTAAGTACTGTGTGTGGCCTTCAGCGGAGTTTTTGCTTATTGAAATTTCAAGGCTTTTCTTCTTAGGCCTTAAGGCGTAAAAAAGTTTCTTGACTGGTATGTGGCCTTCAGCCGAGTTTCAGCCTTTCAAAATTAAAATTGCAAATTCCTTGTGCCTAGACATTAAGCCGTAAATTGGTTTCAAGTAGGTATGTGGCCTTCAGCCGAGTTTTCAGCCTTTTCAAATCAAGAGTTGAAAATTTTGTCTAGGATTTAAGCCGGAAGAAATATTTTGTAGTTTTTATGTGGCCTTCAGCCGAGTTTTTCAGTTAAAGCCCAGACAAAGAAATTTCCAATTTTTAATTTTAAGACGTGAGATTATTTGGGTTTCGTATGTGGCCTTCAGCCGAGAATTATGTGAAGCATTTTAGGATAAAGACTTTATCCTATTTTAGTTGAAATTCAGAATCTCTTCCTTTAGGCCTTAAGTCGTAAAATTGTTTTCTCCATGATGTGTGTTTTAATCTCTATTAAATTAAAAATTCAAAATCCTTGTCTTCCCCTTAAGTCATAAGATTGTTATTTTTTAATATGAGGCCTGCAGCAGAGTTTTACACGAAGTATTTTGAGATCAGGCCTTCAGCCTTTTCAAATTGAAAGCTCTTCTTCCCAGGCAAAATCCGTAAAATTGTTTTGTTGATATGCGGCCTTTAACCGAGTTTTCAGCCAATTTAAATTAAACTTTGAAAATCTTTGTCTCGGCCTTAAGCCGCGAGACTATTCTTGATTAACGTGAGGCCTTCAGCCGCGTTATATGGGATAACATTAAAGCTAAGGCTTTCAGCCTATTTATATTGAAGATAAAAAATTCTGAAGAAGTGAAACCGCCAGAAGAACTCCTGTACCTTGCTTAGGCCTTGTGCCTTGGATTTTCGATGTGGCCTTCAGCCGATCTAAATTAAATCAAAGGAGGTCTTTCGTTAAAACCTTGAGAGTTTTGATTCTTGCTTGTCTGATTGTGTGTTTTAAGAAATAAATTTTGTATGATGGTGTGCAACTGACAGTAACATATTTTGACCTCTTTCCACAAATATAACCGCATCCGCTCCGTCCTGCTAGCCCAGGGATTTCACTGGTAGCAGAGCGTGGTTACGTTTGTGTTCTTGCCATTTCAGTTACTGTTAGTTTCAATTTTATATCTGTTCTGTGACACCACATTGTTTTGGGTGTTGATTGTTTCAGGTGTATTGTAATGGCGGTCAGTCAGAGTCCGGGGATCGGCCTGCTCAGGAACATCTTGTTTACGAGTTGGAAATAAGGCGCCAAGCTACTGAGAGCAGTGATCCGGATTTAGTGGGCCGTTTAGGTGCTGCCGTTTTTCAGCCGGTTGACGTCACGCCGGCGGTGTTGGGTGAGACAGGAGCGGCCACTGAATTTTTGTTGAAGGCTGTTAGGGGCCTTGAGGACACTATTTGCGTTTTGGAAGGCACTCAACCTAGTGCCAGTCTATTGGATAGGGTGTAGGCCCAGTTAATGTATTTAACAAATCGGAAAGCGGATTTGGGCATGTTAGCTTTGGAAGATCACCATAAAAAATTAGCCGCCGAATTGGGCTCTTTGGTTAGTACATTGCAGTTTAATGTTACGTGTTTAGATTTGGTGAGAAGAGGATTGAGGAGCGGGACTTGCTGTGTTCGGGAGAGGGCGAGAGCCTGCCCGGGATGGTACTGTTACGTCCTCGGTGAAGTTAGACGCAATGTTTGCCAAGTTGCCTAATCCTCTCGTGATATTACTGAATTAGTCGTGGAGTGGCTTGAACAGGTCGAAAAATTATTACGGTTGTCGGTTCGTCTTGAACTTTATGCTTCTCCCTTTCGTGGTTCCACACCAAGTAATTTTGTCACTGCCGTACCTGTTAGCTAGAAGTGAGTTGCAGAACCTCCTCTTCCGAGCCATGACTGAAGTGTTCTCCTTACAGCAATTGAGGGAGCTCGTCATTAGGCAGAGATTGACCACCGGAGTTCGAAAACAGCTTGAATGTCGTTACATTTGGGAGATGCAGCGGGATAAAGAGCAGTTACATCAGTATGTGGACAGAGTTCAGACGGCGTCCTTGGCTTTGTTAATCGATTTGCCTGAACAACAGCCGGTGTCTATTGTTCTTAGGGGAATGCGCGTTGCGGATAAGTAGCACTATGTTTTCCGTAATCAGCCTTCAGCTTGGGAAGAACTCCGTGCCGCGGTTGTAGCGATATGGGCGTTGCCGCTTGGATACGATGTATGTCACGAAGTTAAGGGGCAGGCCACCGGCGCTGGCAAGGGAAATTCCGAAGTGTCTGCATCCGCTGAAGCCGTAAAACTGGAACCCCGGGGTTGTTTCAGGTGCGGCAGCACGGCTCACTTGGAGCGCTCTTGGATTCAGCCTCGCGCTCTCAGAGCCAATAAATGACGCCGGACTGGGCAGCTATCTCGTGATCGAGCCTTTAGACGCTGGCGTACCCGTGTTGTCGCTCCCTCTTCACCGCCCTCGCCTTACGTTTGTTCTCGAGTAGGTGGCGAACCGATCTGTGCTCTTTCCGATTCTGGTAGCTCATTTTCATTATTGTGCTTCGAGTGGTTTTTGGAAGTTGGTCATTTTACGAAACTTTGGTCGGTGCTTTCTCCGGTGCAGAGATGTCGGGTGGCCAATGACCAGGTGTTGCCTCTGCATGATTGGGTCCGAGGGAGTATATCGATGGGGGATTTTTCCTGGCCTTTGTCATTAGCCTCGGTCAAGGAGCTGCCGGTCGATCTAATTTTGGGATGTGATTTCAGTAAATACTGGGTTATTCTTGGATTATTCTGGGCACACCTTTTTCTTTAAGTTAGCTCCTGTGGAGAAGTTTCTACATCTACATCCATACTCCGCAAGCCACCTTATGTTTCGTTTTATAAGTGCGCTAAACGTATTGTGCATCGAAATGCAGATGCATTGGCCGTTCAGGATGTGGCTAATGAGTTTGATCTTACCCATCTCTCGCCGCATCACGCTTCTCAATTACGGGATTTGTTACAGAGTTTTCCTGAGCTTCTTAGTGATAACTTGAGTGTCACTAATGTTCTTAATTACAATATCCTTCTATCCGACGATAGTCCTGTCAGGCAGCCCCCACGTCGCCTCTCACCTCCTAAGGTGAAGATACTGAAGGCGAGAATATCACAAATGCTCCAACAAGGAGTTATTACGCCTTCTACATCTACTTATGCTTCCCCCATATGCCATGTTCCCAAGGATCAGGAGCACTATTTCAGACCTGTGGTTAACTACCGGGTGCTTGAACACTAAGGTTGTCTTCGAATGTGCCTCTGCCTCTGATCTGCATAACTTTTACCTGGTTTGCCGGTACTAATTGGTTTACTGTTCTTGGTTTGAACCAAGCCTGTTGTCAGATTCCATTAGCTGAAGAATGTAAACATGTTACAGCATTTTGTACTGATTGGAATCTGTTTGACTGAGTTCCTTTTGGTTTGGCAACTCGTTTGCTGGATAATATCCTTAGGGACTTGAAATTAGTGTTTGCCTATAATTATTTGGACGATTTAGTCATCTATAGCTGTTCGTTTCAGTCCATTTGGATCATATCCAGAAAGTTCTTTCGAGGTTTCAGGGAGCCGGGCTGACTGTTAAACCCAGTAAGATGACATTAGAAAGGCAGCAGGTGTTCTTCTTAGGTCACCTAGTGTCAGGTCAGAGTATTCGCATCGAACAAGAGCGAACTAAGACCATACGGGCGTTGCCTCCGCCTACTGATAAACGCGGAATTGCTAGGTTCATAGGCATGTTGAACTATTTTAGGCGTTTTGTCCCTAATTTTGCTTAGTTGGCCGCGACCTCAAACGAACAGTGCCGGAAGAGAGTGCGTTTTGAATAAGGACCTGTCCAGGAGCCCGCGTTTGAGTATATTAAGGCAGCTGTAGCCAATCGTCCATTTCTAGGAGTACCATACTTTAATAAAAGGTTTATTGTCCAAAATGACACATCTAATGCTGGTATTTTAGCCGTAAAACTGGCCGTAGTGCCAGATGAGAGGTACGCATTTAATTTGAAGTTAAACACGTGAGAGACACTGAAAATATCCTTGCGGATGTCCTCAGCCGGTAGTTCGCCGAATCTACACCTAGTGAGGGAACCCGGGAGACAGATGGAGGCAGGATTGGGAGAAATTCCTCTTTAGTTTGATGTCGCTCAGCGTCGGGATCAGGACCCTATTTGGCTGGGGAACTGTCGCATGTGTATATTATTAACAGTTGCATTCTGCGTAAAAGGGTCGGGCATGCGAAGCAGTTAAAGAAGTTTGCCAGTAGCTCTGGTGCGCCCGGTTTTTCGGTACTTTCATGATTCGTTGGTGGGTAGCCACTTATAAGTTCCTAAGACTCTGAAAAAAGTCAAGGAGCATTTGACTTGGCCCACCATGGAGCGAAATGTCAGAGAGATGGTATAGCAATATCGGCTGTATAATGTAGTCAAACCCAAGAATGCTCTTCAACAGGGTTTGCTGAGCTCTGAGCGCGAGTCCTGTCCTACGCACAAGCTCTATATCGATTATCTAGGACCCTTTCTTCGTACTAAGAAAGGTCATCGATACGTGTTAGTTATTATTGATGCGTTCTCCGGATTCACTTGGATCCTTCCGAGCCGTAACGTCACTGCTACCACCACTATTTCTCATTTAACTAAAGTTTTCATTGTTTTTGGCCCACCTAAGAAAATTGTTAGCGATAATGCTCCGGCCTTCCTTTCGGCTCCTTTCAAGGCGTCCTATTTTCAGAACGGTGTCAAGCATATCACGACTGCGTCGTATTATCCGCAGGCATGCTTTACGGAGAGGGTTAACCGAAATCGTAAATCCGCTTTGATTTCAGAAAACGCCTAGTAAGTGGGACTCTAGTCTTCCTTGGCTTAGTTTTGCTTTTAATACCACCAATCATGAAGCCTTGGGAGCTACTCCCGCCTCTTTGATCCTTTCCTATCCTGTTAATTCCCCTTTTTAGAACTTGTGGGGAATTCAAGATCTAGTTCCTCAAGTCATCAATGAAAACTGGAACCGTCCCAGACGTAATATACTCAGGGTCCATAATAATCAAGGTGAGCGTTACAATCGTAATCGGCGAACCTTTAGAGGGAGGCTAGGAGATCAGGTCTATGTCCGTAGTTTCCCCAGTAGGCAGCTGCGTGTCGGAAATATGAGTAAATTTACTCCTCATTTTCTGGGGCCTAGCACCAATTTGCGCATTTTAGGCCCGGTGAATCTGCTGGTTAAGGATAACCATTCCGGTAACCAGTACTGGGTTCACCTTAGCCAGGTTAAATCCAGTTAGTTAGTCTGATGGTTAAGTAGCCCCCCCCCCCCCCCCCCCCCCCTTCCAGCATCGTGTTTGTTTGAGGGCGGGAGGTTGAGCCGTGGCTGGCTCGTGTTATGCTTCCCATTAAATCTTGGTTTTGGTTGATATTCTGTGATTAGTCTCTCGCGGTTATGCTGTTATCCTCTGTCTCCGTGAGTCGCAGCAGCAGCGCGTATCGATATTAGTACCCTTGTACTATCTATGGCATCGCGCTTATAGTTTTCCGACTGCAGCGCGTGCGGGTAATGCTCCCGTCCTTTTGCCTCAGAAAGTCTACAAGGAAGAGCTATGTGGTCTACTTAGTTCTGGTGCATAACGGAAGATTAACAAAGATCCTACTATCAAGGTGACAGTATGGACTGCTGCCTTGCTGAACGCTTCATCACTACCAAAGGAAGTCAAAAGAAGTACCACCGAGATATTATGGTCTTCCTAAAGTTCACAAAATGTCTAAGTATGAGAGTGTAGAGGTCTATGAGACCTATAACGAGCGCTATTGGTTCACCGACGTATTTTTCTGCCAAACACTTGACTTCCTAATTAAAACAATTGGTAGGAAAATGGAGTCACCACATTCGTAATTCTATGGATTTTATTCAGAGACTTAACACGTCAAAACTAACTAGCACATCATTATTATTTAGCCTGACGTTGCTGTCATTATGCACCGGTACCTTTAAAGGACTCTTTCTCTTATCAGCCAACATCTTGATACGAACATTACGGCCTTATTTGATCATGTGCTTTTATCATCTTATTTCCAGTTTAATGGTGAATTTTATGAGAAGATTGATAGTTAATAAAAATTTGCGGGTTTCCAGCCGCGTCGGGTGGTTAAAATCCCACGGGCTTTCGACCGAGCTCTCCCCGGTCATTCTCAAGTGGTAAGACTGACTGCTGTGTCGTCGTGGCCTCGTCGTTATACAGCCGCACTGCTGGCTGTGACGTCACTGGTGCTCTCTCCCACGCCATATATGATCATGTTTTCATACCGCGTTCATCGCGCCCGTTTTAACATCGCGATAGCCGGGTCCCAGGCTGTGCTGAGTTGCAAACATCCGCCCTTGTTGATGGTGTTTTCAGCGTTTTTTATTTCAATAGCTTCTTTTATGACGCTATCGCAAAATCCCTCCTCTTTCATAACGACAGATGTTTCGTCGAATAGAATTCGGTGTCCATTTTCTAAGGCGTGTTCTTCCACGGCTGATTTTTCTGGATAGCGTAGGTGTAAGCACCTCTCGTGTTCCTTTCCGACGTTGCTCTACCATGCATACTGTTTGGCCGACGTAGTAACAGCCACACTGACATGGTATCTTGTACACTCCAGGCGATCTTAGCCCTAGGTAGTCCTTCACAGGCCTTATGAGCTGACGAATTTTTGCTGGGGGCCTGAACACCGATGAAATGTTATATCTCTTCAGGAGTCGGCTAATCTTTCCCGACACTGTACCACAGAAAGGCTAAAACACAAGTTTCTTGCTTTCTTCTTCGGTGGTGTTCTCTTCTCTGTTGGTGTGTTTCTTGCGTGTCACGCCAGATATAGCCTGGACACCTGTCCGTGGCTGTACCCGTTTTCCCGGAAGACGTTTCGGAGGTGGCTCAGTTCTAGTGGCAGACTTGCTGCGCCTGGGACGACTTTAGCACGATGGACGAGGGTATTCAGAACGCCACGTTTTTGTGCCGGATGGTGGTGGCTGAGAGCGTGCAGATACTGATCTGTGTGTGTGTGTGTGTGTGTGTGTGTGTGTGTGTGTGTGTGTGTGTGTGTGTGTGTGTGTGTGTCTCCGTTTTCTGTAGACACTGTGGCTGAGGGGCCCCTTGGTTTTCCGTCGAATGAGGACGTGAAGCAAGGGCAATGTACCCTCTGTCTCGACTTACATCTTACACTTGATGTGGCCGTGAATGCTGTTAAGGTGTTCCAAAAATTCACGACCATGGGGCTACATGATGAAAGTGTCATCGACGTAACGCTAAAAGCAACTTGGTTTAGCTGGAGCCGTGTCCAAGGCGAAGTCTTCAAATTTTGCCATAAAAAGTTTGGCTATGGATGGAGCCAGAGGGCTTCCCATAGCCACGCCGTCCAACTGGTCGAAATACTGGCCGCCATGTAGGAAGTACGACTATGTCACTGTGTGCTTAAACAGTCCCACAATTGTGCTATCAGATAATTGGGAGAGGAGATCTATACAGTCTTTGACCGGAACACGTGTAAACAGGGAGACCACACCAAAACTAACCATCATATCTCCTTGACTAAGACGCAGTTGTTTAATTCTGTTGAGAAAGTCGACGGTGTTCTTGATGTGATGCACACAACGACCCACATGCGGTGCAAGGAGGCTGGTCAGGTGTTCTGCCAGTCTATAAGTGGGTGACCCAATGGTGTTCACAATGGGACGAAGAGGAGAATCCGGTTGTGGATTTCTGGTAGTCCAGAAAGCGTAGGTGGTCTCGGCGCCTGAGGGAGGAGAGTCTTAATAACGCCCTCTTCCAGCATTTACTGTTTTAGAAGCTCTGATGTCTTCCTCATTATTCTTGACGTCGGATCCCGTGGCAGTTAACGCTATATATCCTCTTCAAGCATTAACTGAATTTTGGCATCGTAGTCAGCTTTATTTACAATGACGGATGCATTGCCCTTGTCGACTGGCAGAACCACGATGAGTGCGTCGTTGCGGAGTGCGTGAAGACCATTGCGTTTAGCCCTAGTCAAGTTAGACCTCGGTGGTTTAGATTTTGAAATGATGCGACACGTTTCGCGATGAATTTCGTCAGCATTCTCACTAGGCATCTTACGGATTGCTTGTTCAACCCCACTTATATCATCACAGACAGGGATGCTCTGAAGCGCTGGTGCGAAGTTAATACCTTTCTTAAGCGCCGAAATGGCACCCGCATCGACCTCTTTCTCCGTCATATTGATGACAGTTCCTTCTGTTGATTTCCGTTCTGCACCGTGTTGTTGTTAAGAAATCCGCGCGAACTACCCTTTCTGTTTCTCTGTGGCCTTCTTTTGCTGTGGTGGCCGCGTCGACCCACTCAAAATCTAATTGTGAGAGTACCTCTGTCAACTGCAGATGTATAGCCAGCAGTTCGCGACCTTTTAAATCCAGCTGCCTCCTAGTGAAGTGTATCGTTTCCCGCAACAGGGCAGAGCTGGCTGAACGGTAGATTCACCTGGCTGCTGAGGTAAATCGTGGAATCGCGTTCTCATCTCGACAGCGTAGCAGGAAGGCTAGAGAGCTTAACAGGTTAGCCTTCTTCCCAAGCAGGTTCCCTAGGCGCCACGTTCCCCCCCCCCCCCGTAGAGGTACGCCATGTATGAATGCGTGGTTTCGTGGCGATATAAATTAATAAGATTTTCTCGGGCTTCCAGCCGAGTCAGGTGGTTATAATCCAACGAACTTTGGACCGAGCTCTCCTCGGCCACATCAAGTTTACGATGGAAGTCGAGACAGATGATGCACTGCCCTTGCTTGACGTACTCGTTCGACGGAAAACCAACGGGCACCTCAGCCACAGTGCCCGCAGGAAACCTACACACACAGATCGGTAACTCAGCCACCACCATCCGGCACAAAAAGTGGCGTTCTGAATACCCTCGTTCATTGTGCTAAAGTCGTCCCAGATGCAGCAAGTCTGCCACTAGAACTGAGCCACCTCCGAAACGTCTTCCGGGAAAACGGTTACAGCCACGGACAGGTATCACAGGCTATATCTGGCCCGACACGCAAAAAAACAAACTAATAGAGGTGAGAACACCACCGAAGAAGCCAACAAGAAACTTGTGTTTTAGCCTTTCTGTGGTACAGTGTCGGGAAAGATTAGCCGGCTCCTGAAGAGATATAACATTTCATCAGTGTTCAGGTCCCCAGCAAAAGTTCGTCAGCTCATGAGGCCTGTGAAGGACGATCTAGATCTTAGAACGCTTCGAGTGTACAAGATACCATGTCAGTGTGGCTGTTACTACGTCAGCCAAACAGTACGCATGGTAGAGCAACGTCGGGAAGGAACACGAGAGGTGTTTACACCTACGCTATCCAGAAAATTCAGCCGTGGAAGAACACGCCTTAGAAAGTGGACATCGAATTCTATTCGACGAAACATGTCGATATGAAGGAGGGATTTTGCGATAGCGTCATAAAAGAAGCTATTGAAATAAAAACCGCTGAAAACACCATCAACAAGGACGGAACCCGACTATCGCGATGTTAAAACGGGCGCGACGGACGCGGAATGAAAACATGACTATATACAGTGTGTTACAAAAAGGGACGGCCAAATTTCAGGAAATATTCCTCACACACAAATAAAGAAAAGATGTTATGTGGAGATGTGTCCGGAAACGCTCAATTTCCATGTTAGAGCTCATTTTAGTTACGTCAGTATGTACCCTACTTCCTCTATTCACCTCCAGTTGGCAAAATAGAAGGAAGGTAATGTTGACTTCGATGTTTGTGTTGACATGCGACTCATTGCTCTACAGTACTAGCATCAAGCACATTAGTACGTAGCATCAACAGGTTAGTGTTCATCACGAACGTGGTTTTGCAGTCAGTGCAATGTTTACAAATGCGGAGTTGACAGATGCCCATTTGATGTATGGATTAGCACGGGGTAATAACCGTGGCGAGGTATGTTTGTATCGAGACAGATTTCCAGAACGAAGGTGTCCCGACAGGATGACGTTCGAAGCAATTGATCGGCGTCTTAGGGAGCACGGAACATTCCAGCCTATGACTCGCGACTGGTGAAGACCGAGAACGACGAGGACACCTGCAATGGACGAGACAATTATTCGTGCAGTTGACGATAACCCTAATGTCAGCGTCAGAGAAGTTGCTGCTGTACAAGGTAACGTTGACCACGTCACTGTATGGAGGGTGCTGCGGGAGAACCAGTTGATTCCGTACCATATACAGCGTGTGCAGGCACTATCAGCAGCTGATTGGCCCCTACGGGTACACTTCTGCGAATGGTACATCCAACAATGTGTCAATCCTCATTTTAGTGCAGATGTTCTCTTTACGGATGAGGCTTCATTCCAACGTGATCAAATTGTAAATTTTCACAATCAACATGTGTGGGCTGACGAGAATCCGCACGCATTTGTGCAATCACGTCATCGCCACAGATTTTCTGTGAACGTTTGGGCAGGCAATATTTGTCGGTGATGTCTTGATTGGGCCCCATGTTCTTCCACCAACGCTCAATGGAGCACGTAAGTATGATTTCATACGGGATACCCTACCTGTGCTGCTAGAACATGTGCCTTTACAAGTACGACACAACATGTGGTTCATGCACGATGTAGCTCCTATACATTTCAGTCGAAGGGTTCGTATGCTTCTCAACAACAGATTCGGTGACCGATGGACTGGTAGAGGTGGACCAATTCCATGACCTCCACTCTCTACTGACCTCAACCCTCTTGACTTTCATTTATGGGGGCATTTGGAAGCTCTTGTCTACGCAACCCCGGTACCAAACGTAGAGACTCTTCGTGCTCGTATTGTGGACGGCTGTGATACAATACACCATCCTCCAGGGCTGCAGCAGCGCATCAGGGATTCCATGCGACGGAGGGTGGATGCATGTATCCTCGCTAACGGAGGACATTTTGAACATTTCCTGTAACAAAGTGTTTGAAGTCACGCTGGTACGTTCTTTTGATGTGTGTTTCCATTCCATGATTAATGTGATTTGAAGAGAAGTAATAAAATGAGCTCTAACATGGAGTTAAGCGTTTCCGGACACATGTCCACATAACATCTTTTCTTTATTTGTGTGAGGAATGTTTCCTGAAAGTTTGCCGTACCTTTTTGCAACACCCTGTTTGTCGAGGAAGAGAGCACCAGTGACGTCACAGCTAGCAGTGCGGCTGTATAACGACGCGGCCACGTCGACACAGCAGTCAGTCTTACCACTTGACAATGACCGGGGAGAGCTCGGTCGGAAGCTCGTGCGATTTTAACCGCTGGAAGCCTGAGAATATTTTATTAATTCATATCGCCGAGAAACCATGCATTCATACAAGATCGATGGTGTTGTCATGGGACGCCCCCTCTACCCTCTGGTAGCTAATTTATTCATGGAAGACTTCGAGGACAAGGCACTGGACTCAGCAAGTTTTAAACCAACGGTCTTCTGGAGGTACGTGGACGACACATTTGTGGTATCGCCGCACGGGATGAATGAATTACATCGATTTCTTGAGCATTAGAATTCCATCCATTCTAGTATCAAATTTACTATGGAAATATAAAAAAACGTCTACCTCCCATTTTTGGATGTTGTCGCTCGCCGTAAAGTAGATGGCACATTAGGACACGCCGTATACCGGAAACCAACGTATACAAATCTATATGTTCATGCCAGTAGCTGCCATCACCCTTCACAGACCGTATGTGTTCTTAAGACCTTAGTGCATAGGGCACACTGTATTTCCGATAAAGACAATTTGCAACAAGAGCT
This sequence comes from Schistocerca gregaria, assembly GCF_023897955.1. NCBI lineage: Eukaryota > Metazoa > Arthropoda > Insecta > Orthoptera > Acrididae > Schistocerca > Schistocerca gregaria. The sequence continues at coordinate 25,032,922 of NW_026061710.1, forward strand.
CACATACCTTAAGAGCATTTTTAAATCGAATGGATTTTCTCCGCAACAAATTTGTAGAGCATTCAATGTAAAACCTAGGAAGAAGATAGTAATTCTTTCAAATCTAGTACTTTTTTGCCGATGTGGGTGTATTCTTCAGAAATTCTGTGTTGTGGTGGTCTTTCACCCCCCCCCCCCCCCCACCCCATCCCCACCATCGAAGACTGCTGCAGCTTTACTCTGTGAAGGACGATTTACAGCTTCGTAAAGCGGGTGTGTATCAGATTTATAGCGGAAATGGTGAGAAATCGAACAGAGATCAAACAACACGCACCGTTCATGAGAGATGTGTAGAGCATCGAAGATACAAACGCTTATTACAGCCAGACAAGTCAGCTGTGGCCGAACATTGTCTTGGTACAGGTAATTCCATGAATTACAGTGATGTGAATATTTTAACATCCACGTCTTCCTTTTGGGAATCTGCCGTCAAGGTATAGAGATTAGAGCAGCTAATAATTTAATAAACAGAGATAATTGTTTTAATTTGGACAAAGCATGGAATCCGGCTCTTGGGGTAATTGAACTGCAGAGAAGTCGTCACGGTGTCACCGCCGCCGATCATACATCGATAAGCGAATCAAATGTCTGTACGCCTTCGCCACAGGCGGTGCATGTATAAGCGTGTTTCTTTGCCGCCGACCATCTCTGACTCGCATGCGCAGTACCGCCGCGGTGGAGCATCTAAGGCCGCGCTTGGCATCTTGTCGTCAGTCTTATGACTCACTCTGAGGATGGCCGGACGATACGCGGCCGAAATATCAGCGGAGGAAATTTTATTTGCGCGGCTGCGTGCCCAAAATTTAATGGACTGTTCATTACGCGGCGAGAAATTGAAAATGGACAGTGGTTATGAAGTTTTTTAAGTGAGAAACTGAGGAAAAATAGGGAGGAAACGTTTATGAAAAAGCACATCGCCGATTCAAAAATGAGCTTGTAATGTCTTCACTTACGTTGTACTATATCCCACAGTATGTCTCGTTTCACCAGCTATCGATGCCCCTTAATAATTACATTGTTTCATCGTATAATGCGGTCAATAATTAAGTTTTGCATGTTAACCATACGGCAAAGCACTGTTCTCTTTGCGTGCTGTCATTTGCGAAAATCTTGTTTCCATATCTCAAACCGTTTGAGATGTGAGGAATGTTGAGAATATCTCATTCTGGCTTTTTCGCTGGCTCAGACGGTTGCAGTTGAGTGCGCTACATCAGATTAATTTTTCCGTCATTGGTGACTGAGACTTCCACCAAAGTCTAAAGAAAAATTCATTATCTCAGCTGATTTTATACGCGGCAACATATTATGTAATGTGTACCAAACGCAAAATCTTAGCAACCCCTATTTTCTATTTTAAGCTTTTTCATATTTCATGCAGTGTCTTACTTAAATCGAAGTACCATAATAACTGTCACCATTAACGAAATGATGGGCACGTCACACGAAGCTGGAATATAAAGCTATAAGTAGGGAAAAAAGATTTTTTTTTATTTTTTTTTATTTTTTTTTTTTACGGAATAGTATCTGTAAAATCGTTTGAGGAAGAACGCAGGGCGTGTGGCTCGCTTCTGCCATCGCAGTGTCTCGCCAGCCGGCTGGAAGTGGCCAGACAAGGTCGGCCCCGCCTAAAGAAACAAATGAAATCGCTCAGTAACTGTTCCCTGCGCATCGGCCACTGTATCCAGCACGGATTCCACCATCTGCCACAGCATATTACACGGCTTGCAAGGTATAGGGTAGATGTGGACCAGTGATTTTCCACAGCTGCCACTATGCTCTGTATGTAAGTAAAGATTTTACAGCGGGTTTGTCGTTCAGAAATCGCATTTGAGTGTTGTTTGTTTGTGGGAAGACTGTGTGACACCTTGTGTACGAAGGGGAAACGTCTACCAGCACATACCAAAGTCCGAGACTGCAGTTTGTCGTTACGCTGCTCGCGCTGTCACGTGAATACGGTGCCTATCGGTTCGCGAGGGTCACGTAGGCTGTTAATGGCCCTACGTGACTAGCGCCTGAGAGGCTCGACGTGCTGTTTGGTTGGCTGTGCAGGACCACACAGACACACCAGGTTCCCTGTGTCATGGAACGCAGCGAGCTCACTGGTGGCCAGAAGAGCGCCCTCACGGACAGTGCGGTGACGTCCAGCGACAACTGCTGTCGAAGTCCACATCGACGCGGCAGGAGACCGAGGCGGCCGACAGTGGAACTCCCAACAAGGAGACTGGACATACCAAAGTGGCACTATGTCGTCTTTGCAGACGAGTCCCAGTCCTGTGTACAACATCACATTGGACGTATCCATGCATGCAAGCTCTGAGGAGGACGAACGTTGCCAGACTGCTTTCGTCATCTTTCATGGGCTCATCATCTGACTTGTTGGTATGGGGTACCACTGGGTAAATAAGATGATCGCGTCTTGTCCACACAGATGGTAATTTGGACTGTACCTATCACATTTCTGGCGCCTTAAGGACGGTGGCTATGACCCTTCTTCGAGATGTTCCTGACATTATCTTTCAACACATTACACCAACATCGCATGTTGCCCTTGCTGTGCTGAACTGTGCCTCACACCGGAGCATATTTACCGAAATTATAGCCAAAATGGCAAAAATGGACGTTTGGTCAACTATTGTAGCAAGTACATGAAAGGTTCTCGGTTCACTTGCCTCGTCAAATTTTCAGAAAATTCCACGCTTTCGATGATACCCTCCACCATCGTCGTCAGGGACTAAAACTGACTGTCGTGAACTGGCAAGGTTCCCTCTTTCATACTCATAGGAAGGCATCTGATTTGCTGGATTACGTCACGGTGGAGCATACAGATGTGTTGCCCCCCTACGTAGATAGATTTTGCTTGCAATCTAGCGCTGCATGCAGCACCATCTATCGCATCAGGCTGTGAACTGCGAGAAGTAAGACAATAAACCAACGTGCAATTGAAAAGAACTTTGCGAGAGGCCTGGGACAATCACCTGCTGTGATCGGTAACATTAGACATGTGAACGTAGCAGAACCAACCTAGATTACACACACTAACATACACTTCTCAATACGCACATATATAACACAGTACATAGCTATAATTAGTTTGAAGGCGCATTTAAAAATTGCGAGAAAAGTATGGCAAACTAACTACATATGGAACAATCACACACGTGACGAGCAATTCGGTGCCCTAGTAGAAGCAGTCCTGTCATCACGTCACCAGTAAAATCGGTACAGCAAATTAAGGGTATCACACGAATCTACTTTGAAATTTTCAATTACAAAAGGTTAAGAACTAGTGGAAAGTGGCATGGTACAAACTGAAAGACAGGCAGACAAACTAACAAATGCATGCCGAGTCATCCCAGGCCAATCTCTATGGACGGCAGTGGAGTAGTTTAGGGGTATTCACAACTACAGTTAACCTAGTAGTGAAAGGGAGTGCTTTAAAGGTTTGAAACTATCAAAAATAATTTTGGCCAGGATTTCGGTACATGTAATCCACTGTTGGTTGGTTGAATTGTTGGAGGGCACCAAACAGCAAGGCCATCGGTCCCTCACATTATGGAAGGATGGGGAAGGAAGGTGGCTATGCCCTTTCAGAGGAACCATCCCGGCATTTGCCTGAAGCGATTTGGGGAAATCACCGAAAACCTAAATCAGGATGGCGGAATGGGTTTGAACCGTCGTTCTCCCTAACTAGAGTCCAGTGTGGTAACCACTGCGCCACCATGCTCAGTATATAATCCTCTTTGCGTCGATACAGAGCGTTCCAGACTGTTGCTTTAAACAGACACCAGAAACACTGGCTACGAACTGTGCAGAGACAGCCACAACAGGGGGTGAAACCCGTGTAGGGGCTACACGTAACACGACTTCGGTTCGCTGTCAGGCCACTTGCAGTGCTGCAAGTTTATTAATGCATCATGTCGCTTTCTTATTGGATGATCGTTAGGTTCTGTGTTTGTTTTCGTTCCGTAGTGAACGGAACTTAACAGATGCTCGTTTCAAATCATTGTGCTTCTTATTCCTTATTGTGTGCTTTGCCCTCTTTGAGTTACGTTGTAAGTATGTTGCTCATATTCTGATTGAGCTCTGTTGACATCAGTAATACTGGGTCGGGTAAATGATTCCATATTTGGTTGTTGTTCATATAAAACAGAAGTTGGTTTCTTCACACGATGTTCTGAGATTTATGATTTTTGTTACCACTTACGAATCTGTGTGTTAACTACGCGATTTAGACAATTGTTAAGAACGCCGCTTTTATTATACTTTATGTGGTGTCACCGCCAGACACCGCACTTGCTAGGTGGTAGCCTTTAAATCGGCCGCGGTCCGGTAGTATACGTCGGACCCGCGTGTCGCCACTATCAGTGATTGCTTACCGAGCGCCGCCACACGGCAGGTATAGTCTAGAGACTCCCTAGCACTCGCCCCAGTTGTACAGCCGACTTTGCTAGCGATGGTTCACTGTCTACATACGCTCTCATTTGCAGAGGCGACAGTTTAGCATAGCCTTCAGCTACGTCATTTGCTACGACCTAGCAAGGCGCCATATTCAGTTAATATGAATGTATTCTGAACAGATAATATTGTGAATCATGTACCGTCAAGAGCGACGTTCATCATTAATGGATTAAAGTTAAGTATCAAAATAATTACGTCCGCTTTCTGAATTCTAATTCCTTGTCATGTTCCAGATCTGACGTCAGTATAGTTCTTTCCTCCTCACGCCAGCCTGCGTGAGGTACAATGCGTGCATTTCGCCCTCCTCTTGTAACACGGTGTTGGCTCTTCTGCCAACACAACACTTTATATCTGTTTACATACGTGTCCTGTACTTTCACGCTTTTAATGAAGAACTCCATCTTAGCGGGTGTCGACAGTATTGCTATTCCACATTATTACATCTGTTGCGGAACTTGTATCTAATTCTACATTGAGTGCTGTTGCTTCTCGTCACTGGATGCCATGCGTTTCACAATGGCTCGAAGAGTGTCGATGTAGGTGTAGATGTCTGTTTCGTAGTCTCAGTAACTAGCAAATGTTTTCACACGTTATCAACAGGCAGTGCAGATAGTGCATTTTAGCAGAAGTCAATGAAAATTTTGGTGGAGTACGAAAAACGAATGGGAACAAAAATAACAAAGGATACGAAGAGTACACTAACAATGGATTTCAATCGAGGTTCTTAAGCTGTAACAAAAATACGTGAGTCTGCAGAACACCGCGATACAAAACCAGCGTCCTTTAGCATGCAACAAAAACAAATACAGAAGCATTTAGTTCACCCTATAATACGGATGTCAGCAAAAATTAAACAGAATACGAGCAACGTATTTGCAATGCAATTCAAAGACTGCAATACACATAGAGAGGTCCTCAAGTGGTTTGAATGGCTGTGAGCACTAAACATCTGAGGTCACCAGTCTCCTAAAACTACTTAAACCAAACCAGCCTAAGCCCATCACACACATCCATGCCCGAGGCAGGATTCGAACCTGCCACCGTAGCGGTCGCGCGGTAGAGATGTCTTAATCGGGAACATAATTTCAACTCGATTACAGCCAAACGGTAGAAATTGCATTATTGGGTTTTAAAATAAATGCACTTTGGCACCAGACCCACTCATATAAATGAAAAATATTATCATATAGTACTCGCATTTCGCAGAGCAAGAATACAGATTATCACGTCATATTTCCCCGAATTCAAAGTTCACCGCCAGGCCATTTGGAGCGCTAGTGTCGGTCTCTGCGACCGTACCTTAACATAGTCGCTACTCTTGTGATATTTTGGTATTCTGTGTGGCGGATCACCACCCACCATTCAGTACGATACAGAGTCGTATCAGCGTGGAATGCCTCGCGGCACCCCTGTCTGTCACACGAGCTTAGTTCGACTCGATGTGCTGCCGCTTGTCACTGCCTGATGTAGCTTCACTGTCTATTAATTTTCGAAGCCTGAATGAACAAAAAATTAAGTACTCTAACTAGAAGAGAAACCAGGCATTGAGCAAGTATTTATTTCTTCTAGTCTTCCGTTATTCCATCTCTTCCTCCCGCTTCACTCTGTCCACCTACTTCCCCCCTTTCTCTAGCCATCCTCTCTCTCTCTTTATCCACTCTTCTCTCCCGTCCCTCCTTTATCCACGGCCTCCACACCTCCCCTGTCTCTTGCCATCTCGTCCTCTCCCCTCTCTCTGTGCATTTCCTCTCTTCTGCTGTCCATGTCCTCCTCCTCCTCCTCCCCCCCTCGCCCCTCTCCACGCTATCATGCTCACCCCAGCAGGAAGCTGGTGGTTTTTAGCTCTTCATTCTAGACATCGACTAATATGTGTGCCAAATATGACTGAAGTCGTTCCAAGGATTAGGATGAGCATTTTACCGCTAGTTTGCTCGTATACGTACACGTCACCTAATTTCAGACAAATTTCGATCATATTTGTATACATATTTCACCTGTATGCCTAGCGAATTTTCACCCTGCTGTTGTGTTTTCATATAGCTAAATGTTTATGACGTCGTATATCCTGAAATATGTGTTGTACAAAAAGATAATTTTCCAGGTAGATCCAGCAGTATACGTGGCCACTATCTGCGAAATGCGTTGTGAACACAGTTGGCAGTAAAGAGGTAATAAATTAAAACGTCACACATCATCTGACAGTTTCTCGCGCATCTCACTGTTTATGACGTAATATCTCTTGAACTGTTTGTTATAAAATTATATATTTTTGTAGGTACGTTGAGCGGCATATATGAATGATGTTTGCGACTAGAGTTGGTTTCAAATAAGTGATAAATTGAAACGTCATGCATAATCTGAACGTTTTTCACTCATGGTTCAGGAGACATGTCAAATACTGAGATGAGTTGTAGAATGATATATTGTAGGTACAAATGTAGATATTGTCTGCAAAAAATGTTACGAACAGAATAAGTAGCAACTAAGTAATAGATTTAAACGTCTTGCATGATATTTTAGTTTTCCATGCAGTCAGGGTTTATGAAGTCTTGTCGCCTAAACTACACTCCTGGAAATGAAAAAAAGAACACATTGACAAGGGTGTGTCAGACCCACCATACTTGCTCCGGACACTGCGAGAGGGCTGTACAAGCAATAATCACACGCACGGCACAGCGGACACACCAGGAACCGCGGTGTTGGCCGTCGAATGGCGCTAGCTGCGCAGCATTTGTGCACCGCCGCCGTCAGTGTCAGCCATTTTGCCGTGGCATACGGAGCTCCATCGCAGTCTTTAACACTGGTAGCATGCCGCGACAGCGTGGACGTGAAACGTATGTGCAGTTGACGGACTTTGGGCGAGGGCGTATAGTGGGCATGCGGGAGGCCGGGTGGACGTACCGCCGAATTGCTCAACACGTGGGGCGTGAGGTCTCCACGGTACATCGATGTTGTTGCCAGTGGTCGGCGGAAGGTGCACGTGCCCGTCGACATGGGACCGGACCGCAGCGACGCACGGATGCACGCCAAGACCGTAGGATCCTACGCAGTGCCGTAGGGGACCGCACCGCCACTTCCAAGCAAATAAGGGGCACTGTTGCTCCTGGGGTATCGGCGAGGACCATTCGCAACCGTCTCCATGAAGCTGGGCTACGGTCCCGCACGCTGTTAGGCCGTCTTCCGCTCACGCCCCAACATCGTGCAGCCCGCCTCCAGTGGTGTCACGACAGACGTGAATGGAGGGACGAATGGAGACGTGTCGTCTTCAGCGATGAGAGTCGCTTCTGCCTTGGTGCCAATGATGGTCGTATGCGTGTTTGGTGCCGTGCAGGTGAGCGCCACAATCAGGACTGCATACGACCGAGGCACACAGGGCCAACACCCGGCATCATGGTGTGGGGAGCAATCTACTACACTGGCCGTACACCTCTAGTGATCGTCGAGGGGACACTGAATATTGCACAGTACATCCAAACCGTCATCGAACCCATCGTTCTGCCATTCCTAGACCAGCAAGGGAACTTACTGTTCCAACAGGACAATGCACGTCCGCATGTATCCCGATCGACCCAACGTACTCTAGAAGGTGTAAGTGAACTACCCTGGCCAGCAAGATCTCCGGATCTGTTCCCCATTGAGCATGTTTGGGACTGGATTAAGCGTCGTCTCACGCGGTCTGCACGTCCAGCACTAACGCTGGTCCAACTGAGGCGCCAGGTGGAAATGGCATGTCACGCCGTTCCACAGAACTACATCCAGCATCTCTACGATCGTCTCCATGGGAGAATAGCAGCCTGCATTGCTGCGAAAGGTGGATATACACTGTACTAGTGCCGACATTGTGCATGCTCTGTTGCCTGTGTCGATGTGCCTGTGGTTCTGTCAGTGTGATCATGTGATGTATCTGAGCCCAGGAATGTGTCAATAAAGTTTCCCCTTCCTGGGACAATGAATTCACGATGTTCTTATTTCAATTTCCAGGAGTGTAAATGTCGTTCCACGATGTAATTTTCTGCTACATTCAGAGCTGTAGGCGAATACTGTCTGCATAAAAAAATTGCCACGAAAACGTTAGCAACAAATACCCAATTAATTAAAACGTCACTTGCCAAGTGAACAGCAACACTGTAGTACGCGACATTTTTTTTTCATCATTTTTTGGTGTTATGAGAGAGAAAAAGTTTCGTAAAGATTTGAAATTATGTGTCAAGTTTATTGCAAGTCTGTAAGTGATCTGAGCTACAAATGCTGGATGACTGAAGAGTGGGTGTTCTCGCTCGTGGGCTGCGCTGGTTTTGCACTCCCACCCCCCACCCCCAACCCTTGTGGTCCTTACCACCACAGTGCTCCTTTCAACTCAGTAAATGATACGTGCACGAAGTTTGGTTGAAATTCGTCCTGTGGTTTAGGCAGGTGTGTTTAACGAACATACATACATACACATATACATACAAACATGTATATAATTTGTGTGAATTACACAGTGAGAAGATTTAGTTATTTACTGTCCTTCCAGTGCAGTTTTAACACTCGCAATACCAAGCCATTTTCAGTAACGTGTATTACCAAAGAGAGGGGGGCGGGGGGCTACTTTGTACCCACCGTAAAGAATTTATAAAATAAAAACGTTTCATTAATTGTTTTTAAATTGCGTTAATAGCATACTTTTGAAAGATCTATTGAACATAGTCAGGATCCAGTACCTCAATATGTCTTATAAAATGCATTTTTGAAAACAGTTTTAACCTTTCACTTACTTCACTTCTAAGTTAAGTAAGTCTAATTATCTTGAGAAAAATTAGTAGTAAAAGTCGTTATAATACTATTGAAGTGCACTTTACTATAATTAAATTAGTTACAAATACCTGCCGTAATATAGAAATATATGTTATGTACATAACATAGTGTCGTGAGAGTAATTATTCACGACTTTCTTGGGCTTGGAACATACAACAGTTTTTTGCTGTTTTGCACATACGTACCTCTTACAATTGTGGCAGACTATTATTGTTTTGTTCACTTTGTTGTACTTTTCTGCTTTTGAAAGGCTTTCACTAACACACAAAAGACATCTACCTTTACCTCCATGAGCTTCCTTTGCACCGTAGTCCTGCTGGATTTTCCTCTGAGAATACCCTCCATTCTTGAAACTACAGGCTTTGGCAGTCCAGAAATATTTTTAGCCCTTTCTTCAGTGTATGGTTTCGCGAGCTGTAGTCCAAGTTCTTGAAGAACAAGTCGTCACTTACTAGGTTCTTCTTATCCCAGTCCGGCAAGTTCAACAAAAATAGTGTAGACCTATTCACCACTGCTATGTACACAAGAGTACAGAAAAGAGATAGCGCCCACCTTCTTGTAGCCCTCTTAGTTGAATATTTCCTCACCATTTGATCTATCGTGTCAACGCCACCTTTAGTCTCATTATAGTATAAATTTATGATCAGATGATAGAAATAGCAGATTTCTTTTGGGTTTTTTACGGGGGATACAATTGTTATTGGCATATTTCCAACACTAATATGTAATTCTCGTCTTGAGATGTCTCTCAGTTCTTGAGGTATGTGTTTCCAATTAGCTTGTAATGTTCCCACGAGAGTCAGCTTGTGATTCCTCTATAGATCTTCGGCCAAATCAATTGAAGTGTAATATCTATATGTGGTGACCTTTCTCACTGAATTATGTATAGGAACTTTCAGGCGTTTGACCACAGCTGCAGCGGAATTTGAGTGCTGTGTGCCATTATTTCTTTTCCCAGCATAAGGCTCCGTGCAGATAACATATCTGGTTTTAGCGTCTGTGAGCATGCGTGTAAGTACACCGTATTTACCATGCTTTTCCTTCACGAAGACCTTGACGGGACACCTGCCACGGAACAATGGAAACTTTTTATCAATAACAGTGTGCATCCCAACAGAATAATATTTTGGACAAAATTCATTCTTTTTATCAAAAACTTCTTGAATTGCAGCAAACTTATCACGTTTATTGCGATCGCTTCGTGACTCTCTGTGATCAAATCTTATTACCTTAGTAAGCTGCTCGAATCTGGTACGACTTGTAGCAGTATAAACAAACGTTCCTTAAGTATAGAACCATAAATCTATAAATTATGACTTACTGTCGTTTTCCTTCCCCATTATAATAAATAGTCCTATATACGCCATGAACGCAGGTCTGTCTGTCTGTCTGTCTGTCTTGGGTATTTTCTGCCTCAATGCTTCGTGATTGGTATGCTTTATTATGATGTTGACAATTTCTGGAGACAAAAACTCTTCAAATATGTCTGTTATTGTTCCTAGTTTACCTTCGTCTCTTATGCCTTCTCTTTCTTTCACTGTGTTTTCAGCTACTCGTCTTCTAATTTGAGGTGGTTTGGAGGTATAAATTTTTCCAGTGCTTGTAATATCCTTGTCACTAACCTCGCAAACTGCGACGTCATCAGTTTCAGGTACCCAGAGTTCATCATCAGCTTCTGTAAGTGCTCTATCACTGTCCACATCCTAGCGCACAACACAATCCTCTTCAGGTCCACTCACTACAGCTTCAGTTTGATCAGATTCCATTTGAGAAGCCGTAGCTTCTTCCAAAATCTGTGATATTTCTCCATCAGTAAGTGAATGTCGACAAGTTTTGAAGCACAGTTGTATTAAGACTGAACTAAGTGCCACTGAACAGGAAACAATAAAGAAACAAAGGGAAATGAATCATTGTTGGGACCATTGTTGCTATCAATCCAGAGAAATATAATTTCCATGTGTTCTACGGTCATATAATGCTGTTATTTGTGGAGTAAGACAAACATTGTGGAAGTCTCATCTACTACCAAGGGGGTAAGACATTATGACCACCTCCCTTCAACTTAAAATTTCGGATTAAGCTTAAACGAAAAATGTAAAACAATCATAAAATCTGTAAGAAGATTTCATCAAAGACAACAAACATTTTTTACAAAACTTAAGAAAATAAAGTACCTGAGTAGATTTCAATATTTTCAAAAGGTGGGTACAAAGTACCCCCCCCCCCCCCTGGTAATGCTATTATTGTGAGGGTTACTGGTCAAGACTGTAAGTGATTAGGATTTCCATTACTATATTTGACCGATATACTACTAACTCGCAAAAAAGAAACGATATTGCTCGCATTACTAACAATTTTTTTTAACGAACATTTTCTGAGTGTGTCGTTTTTGACCTGCGATAGCGCCACTACGCCATCACAAAAATTGCATCAAAACTGATAAAGTGGACCAACAATTTCCTGCAAACGTGTTCTTACGCTCTATAGAGAAATTTCAAGTAGCGCTTCTGACACGAAAGAAACGACAATGATGTCCCGATACCGGATACGCTCCGTTGCTGTAACCTGCTCTGAGGCAGACGAGAGGACCTTGCTGAATTGCCCTCTGCCACTTCCTTCATACCTACCGCAGTTCAAGGTCAGTGTCGCACGTGTACTTCCTTGCGTACGTATAGTACGACACAGTTCTCAAAAAAGGTTGAAATATCGCCTTTGCTTAATATACTCGGAAGTTCTGTAACCTTCACAGAACTCTTATAATTATCTTCTTAATATATTCCTCCGCAAGTGAGTGTGCAGAGAAATGATTGGCCCGTGTCACGCACACGGCGCCTTCAACCATACCGCTAGAAAATAGACTGAAGCACCAAAGAAACTGGTATAGGCATGCGTATTCAAACACAGAGGTATGTAAACAGGGAGAATACGGCGCTGCGGTCGGCAACGCCTACGTAAGACAAGTGTTTCGCGCAGTCGTTAGACCTGTCAAGGCTGCTACAATAGGTCATGATTGTGAGTTTGAACGGGATGTTACTGTCCACGCACGAGCGATGGGACACAGCATCTCCGAGGTAGCGAAGAATTGGGGATTTTCCCGTACGAGGATTTCACGAGGGTACCGTGAATATCAGAAATCCGGCAAAACATATAATTCCCGACATCGCTGTGGCCGGAAAAATATTCGGCAAGAACGGGACCAACGACGACCGAAGAGAATCGTTCAATGTGACAGAAGTGCAGTCCTTTCGAAAATTGCTGCAAATTTCAATGCAGTTGGAGTGATATGGGACCCCTGATACGTCTAGATACTACTCTGACACGTTCCTAAGCATCCTGTCTGATCACCTGCATCCGTTCACTTTCATTGTGCTTTCCGACGGACGTGGGCAATTTCAGCAGGACAGTGCGACACCCTACACGTCCAGAATTGCCTCAGAGTGGCTCCAGGAACACTTTTCTGAATTTAAACACTTGCGTTGGCCACCAAGGTGCGCAGCCACGAAAATTATTGAGCGTATCTGGGATGCCTTGCTACGTGCTGTTCAGAAGAGATCTCCACCCCCTCGTATTCTTATGGATTTATGGACAGCCCTGCAGGATTCACAGCGTCAGTTCTCTCCGGCATTACTTCAGACGTTAGTCGAGTCCATGCCACGTCGTGTTGTGGCTTTTGTGTGTTCGTGGGGGACCTACACGATATTAGGCAGGTGTACCAGTTTCTTTGGCTCTTCAGTGTATATTACCATCGGATTGGCAGTTCTAACATAACATTTGCGTGTGGTACGTGACTCACAATGTCCCTTACATACTCACTTCAACGAGAGACACAACGGGCGTTAGTGACTACTTAAATATGCAACAGTAGTTTTAATAACCAACTTACAACAGAAATAGAAATAATTTTCCTGCAATTTTCTAGAAATTTCTCCCAGTAAAATAGATTAATGGCCGCTGTACATGTATTTTGATTGTTTTTTTAAGAAGAGTTGTTATTGCTTGTTTTTCCTGTGAAGAGGAGCCTTTTTCTTGTTGTCTTCCAGAGTAATTTGTTATAACTTCCTTTCTTCGCGTGACGATGTTTAACAATTTTGCGAAGAGGAGCGTTACTTCACAGTTTATTCCATTCTTTTGTATGAAGAAGTTGTTTCTCTGCTTTTCACGAAGCAGCTCACCTTGTACAAAGACCAGGTTATAGTTTTGAGAGGGTTTCTTAAGCATTCTGGAAGAGGAATCAGGTCGAATCCTGTAAGGAAAATACCGTTACGAGCTACAAGCCTCCATCAACTTAGGAATTCTTTTATGGTGAGCGTAAGACGGAGCTAAATGGGAAAAGTAAAAAGGAGCGTAACTGTGATTCGAATCTTGCTAGTAGCAATGTCTATTTTTAGTATTTATGTTTCACATTTATTAACAAATGAAAATGTTATTAACTGACATTATCTCATAGTCTTTAATGATAATAAAATCTCTCCATTTCGAATTACTGACCGCGTAAAAATTTGATATAGAGAGGCGAAATGCGTTTATTAAATAAGAAAGTTGTACATCAACAACGCAGTTCAATCTCTAGAAATGAAAATAGGGTTTATTTTGTATCTGATGTTTCGCATTTTTGTACCCAATAAATTTTAAAAAGTACGTTATTTTTATTAAAAATTGTGATTCGATACTTGATAAGAAACGTTTCCATATCAACATAAATTCCGTATTTAAATAAAAGTAAAAGTGAATGCTAATAGCGAAATTCGAACTAACGATTTTACGCTTACAGGCCTCTACGAAATGGCTCTGAGCACTGTGGGACTTAACATCTGAGGTCATCAGTCACTTAGAACTTGGGTTAGTTGGTTTTAAGTAGTTCTAAGGACATTACACACATACATGGCCAAGGCCTTTACACTATGCATTTCAATGCCAGTGAATACGTTAATGGTAATAAATTTTTTGTACGGTACTTAATAATGAAGAGAATTCTTATGATATTAAAGAGCGATATATTCGAGGTGTTTCTTATTTAATTGTGTCGTATTTCGTTAGAATGTTGCTATCCCAACACAAACCTTAATATCCCGTTACGCCAGTGCTATGCAGCCTTCCTTACTTCTTTGCCTCTGGAGGTTTACAGGAGGTACAAAGTGTCAGAGAACCATGGCGCCCTGATTGCTTCCCACTCTTCAGCTCTAAGGCGTGCAGGGCTGCAGTGCTGCCTGTGACTTCCAATGTGCACTCACATTAATGTGACCATCTGTCGGATGACTTTGCGGCTAAGAGTGCTGGGAGACGCGTGGGAAGAGAGTCGCTGAGTTTCTGGAAGGTACCGGCAGGGATGTGGAGCCGTGCCAAGTCTACAGCCGTGGCCAGCCTGGCTACTTGTCTCAGCTGAGCAAGCATGGAACGAGCAGCCCCATCCAGCCACTCTTTGAAACCACTCGTACACTGTGAGCTGTGTGACTCGTTGCATTGTCCTGCTGGTAGATGCCATCGCGCTTAGGAAAAACAAACTGCATGTAGAGGTTGACATCGACGCATATTTGTGTTGATCCACTGTGGCTTCCAGAATGACAAGATCATTCAAGGAATTTTGTGTCGTCTTGTTGTCACTGTAGACTTGTACTGTGGGAAGCAAGGAGAGCATGTTGTTTGGTGGCCAGTATCCTCTTCTATAACAAAAAGTGCATGGGTGTATTAACAGGGTTCTTTACTTATAAGAACAAGAAGTTACTTAAGATGGCCGACTTTTACTTCACACAAGACCTGGAGTATGCACACTATTCTGATGGCTAGGTACTGACTTTGAGCTAGAGGCTGAGCTAACTGCGATTTCGACTCCCATTAGGCTGTGACTGATGACTCAGTTCGTTGACTCACTGGACGCCTGCTGACTAGCCCCCTCTCCACCCCAAAATCTGCGGCGGCGATCTAAATACTGGAGGTCGAGAGGGCGCTGGCGGCGCATTGTTTGCGAGTGCGTCTTTGGCCTCTCTCCCAATGGGCTCGCTTGCTCCGGTGACTACAATCAATCTTCTCACAACCTCTGTGTCACCTGCTGTGCTGGCGAGAGCTTATGCCAGCACATTACCTCCCCCCCCCCCCCCCCTCAACCCGAAATGGCGCACCGTTGCCGTGTAGTGAGGCAGTTAATGACAATGGGGAGGGAGGCAGGATGCTGGACGTAGAGATGAGCGAGGAGCCGTAGCTGTGGAGAATGGCGTGCTTCTGGCTGTACCCTGCCTTCTGGCTTGTGAGGCAACAGCAACGCACTCCAGAAAACTGCTGCCAGGCCGCACATCCAGGCCTAAGGGCGTGTCCTGGGGCGACGAGGGCGACGGCGATGCTGATGCCATGTCCACCTCCATTGGGTCGGCGAGCGGGTACGGTAGGGCGAGGGCGTATCGTCCATCTGTTTCTTGGTGGCACCAGCGGGCATCTGCGAAGGCCGTGCGCCCCTGTGAGGCAGTGAACATGGGGGAAGAAAAGCAGCAGAATCGTGGAGAGATGACACGCACTAATTTGGTTCTGATGGCGGCGGTGCAAACCATTCGGAGCTGCAATCAAATATGTAAAGAGCCAATGCGTTCCTGAACCACGCCTCTTGCACCAGCGCTCACTGTTGCCATAAACAGTACAAAAAAAAAAACAAGATTACGCGCACGAAGCGGTACCTGCGGCCCATTCGCGGCACCGGGTGCTGTGGTGGGTGTAGCAAGTGAAGCACTGACCTATGGCTGCGGCCGTGCAGAAGTTCCGGCTGTGATGGTCCGTCTCGTGGGTGTGAGCGATAGGAGGCGGAAAAGAGTTGCAGCGCCTGTTCCGAATTAGAATCTTAATAATTTTACAATAAAACACCATTCCGAGGTTTTTAATTTAAACTATTAATCAGATTTTATTCTGTATTATAGTAAATGTGTAGGTGGTGAGAAGCTTGGTAACTGTTGTTTGCAAGTCTGTATGAAGCGATCTGCTTGTCCGCTGGTCTGCGGGTGAAACGGAGCACTTGTTAGATGACGAATGCCGTTTCGTTCACAAAACTGTTCAGGGTTTGCCATGAAAACGTTCCCAATACCACAACGCTCCCGCCTCTGGCCTGGACTCTTCTGACGACTGTTGCCGGGTGTTTTCTTTTAGATGTTTCTAGCCATAAACGCCAGCAGCCGTCAGTCTAGTGGACCATAAAAACGGGAACCACGTGATGAGGCCATCTGTTGCCACTGGGTGGACGTCCAATTACGGTACTGGGCTACGAATTCCAGCCTCTGTCGACGACGAACAGCGGTCAGCATGCTGACCTGAAGCGGGCGCCTGGTGTAGAGGTTCAGACACAGCAACGTGTGGTGAACGGCCGCTGAGGAGACGCAGTCGGCAGCCCCTCGGCTAAGATGGGCGGCCAGCTGCTCAACAGCTGCTCGTCTCTTCGGCCGTACACGTCTCCACAGCCATCATTCACTCCTGTCATCTGTGGGGCGCGCTGCACTACACTTCCACTGGCGCCAGGTTTGGTTAGCGCCGTCTTACCGTTGACTTCATGCTTCAGCCACGGTGACAGCGAACAATTTTTAAACTTAGCCGTTTCCATCCCTGGCTCGAAAGACAATTGTCGTGCCCTTTTGGTCGCCAATTCAGTTTCTCCTTTTCCTATCAACGACTGCACCGTTTTCCGCGTCCCCTGACACGCTATGCGTACACCCTCCACTGCTAGAGCTGCACTTGCTGTCTGTGAGTGATTACTGCATGTGTGACGCTATTTCAGTGATTACATAATCATGTCAAGTTACAAAGAACTTGACAGTATGAGCCCATTTATCAGTTTGACGTTGCGCTCCTTCTCTCCTAGCTGCCATGCACTGATTCGGTTGAGGAAGATGCCATAAGGTCAGTTTACCCCGGAGCCACTGCGCTGAAACAGTTTATTTGGCGTCTTCAGTCCCCAATACTCGGTCTATGTGCAATCTTGAGATGCAGATCTCCAATCTAAATGTACATGTGCACCACTGCAAACATTCTATTTTCAGTTGGTCATCCTGCTAAGATGCAGATGTGCTAATGCCGTCTACATTATTTAATGGGACCCACATAGTAAGTCTTTCTGTTCAGTACGGGACGTTGGCCAGCAGAGATGTCTATTGAGGCAATGGAGGACTGCAGGATAGGTGTGTTGAATCTGCAAATATCTTACATTAGGTGTCAGGTAACTAACTTGGGAATGCTTGGTAAACTCCCCCCCCCCCTCCCTATTCCCCGAGAACCAGTGAGAATTGATTAAAGTCCCCAGAGTAGTCATCGAGGCAACTTTGTCATGTGACAAAGGTGACGACAACCGGCTCACTTACTCTCCCCTCTAAGCAATGAGGATCAAGCATTACCTCCTCCCCTCTTTTATAACTGGGACACTTGAGTGCGAGGGGCTACTCCAGAGCTGTAAAGCACGTGGGGGGGGGGGGGGGGCGGCATCAGCCAATGGCTATTTGTTTGTAACGAATTACATTAAGTCATGTCACTTGAGTTATATTTGTTAATACCAGTATTATATAATTAGAGGCACCAGCGGATGCCGCATCCAGGAAGTACTCTCATTATTCCATATTTTTTTGTAGTTTTCACCCATTTTCATATTTTTTTGTGTATTCCTCAGTTTTACGTATTTTTCTTTCTTTTTCTTATTGCTACCAGATTTTCCACAATTTTACGTATTTTCCACCACACTTTTCCCGGCGTCACGTCGCCATTGTGACTCTATCTGCCAATCACAGTCCAGCGTGGTTCCGATTTACGGATCACTGCTAAGCCACCACTCCATTACTAGTGTGTGTGTTACGTCATAGTGTTAGAAATGAAGTAATTGGTAGAAATAGTGACGTCTCGTCTAATACATAATAAAGAATTTCTAACCACAGATATTGTATGTATAACAAATACCACACTGTGATACATAAATACCAAATACATCGTCAGATTGTGTGATGTCATAGCGATATTTTGATGCTTCCAATCAAAGCTACTGTGTTTGTAGAACAGCACTACAAAATATGCCTCTGGAGAGGTGAGCAGTATCTGCAACAAACCTACCTAATGAACAGCACATCACCTGCAGGATGGTCCTCCACTCAGAGACCCAAGGAAACTGAGTTTTGTCATTTAATACTAACATGGCATTCTGAGTCATATGTTTCTTCATTTCAAGTATTTCCAGGTGGATCATCCTTTTGATATTCTTTACAGAATGTAAGATCTTACAATCAACATAATTTGAGCGATTAGTTTTCTGTTATCAGATAATTAGCAAAGGTTTAACCTTTCTTTCTTAACCTGTAGTTTCTCTCATGTTCAGATAACCTAAGTTATTGGTCTGCCGCTGTGGTTGCCCCGGTTGCTGCCCGCAGTGGGGCTGAGCCCTCGCCTGTGGTTGATTGGGAGGTCGTTCCAAGGCGTGGCAGGCAGCGAAAGGCGTCCCCGGAGGCTGATCAGAAAGCCTCCCCGGTGTGTCTGACAAACCGGTTTCAGGCACTGTCTCTGGCTGAGCCAGATGCAGCAGCCTGCCCTATTTCAGAGGATCATTGTCAGCCTTCAAGGTCCGGGCAATCGCAGAGGGTGGGCTTACTGGTAGTTGGGAGCTCCAATGTTAGGCGCGTAATGGGGCCCCTTAGGGATACGGCGGCTAAGGAGGGGAAGAAATCCAGTGTGCACTCCGTGTGCATTCCGGGAGGAGTCATTCCTGATGTGGAAAGGGTCCTTCCGGATGCCATGAAGAGCACAGGGTGCAGCCAGCTGCAGGTGGTGGCACATGTCGGCACTAATGACATGTGTCGCTTTGGATCTGAGGAAATTCTCTCTGGATTCCAGCGGCTATCTGATTTGGTGAAGGCTGCCGGTCTTGCTTACGAGATGAAGGCAGAGCTCACCATCTGCAGCATCGTTGACAGAACCGACTGCGGACCTTTGTTGCAGAGCCGGGTGGAGGGTCTGAATCAAAGGCTCAGACGGTTTGGCGACCGTATTGGCTGCAGATTCCTTGACTTGCGCCATAGGTTGGTGGGGTTTCGGGTTCCGCTGAATAGGTCAGGAGTTCACTACACTCATCTGGCGGCTACATGGGTAGCAGAGGCTGTGTGGCGTGGAGTGGGCGGTTTTTTAGGTTAGATGGCCTCGGGAAAGTGCGGGATGGGCTGCAATGTCAAAGGGTGCTTGACAAATACAGGACGTGCTTGGATCAAGGAACAGTCGGAATTATAGTTGTAAATTGTTGTAGTTGCGCTGGAAAAGTCCCTGAGCTTCAAGCGCTAATAGAAAGCAGAGAAGCTGATATCGTTATAGGTACAGAAAGATGGCTAAAGCCTGAAATAAGTTCCCGCAGAAATTTTTACGACGTCTCAGACGGTGTTCAGGAAAGATAGATCAGGCAGAATTGGTGGTGGAGTGTTTGTGTCTGTCAGTAGTGGTTTATCTTGTAGTGAAGTCGAAGTAGATACTCCGTGCGAATTGGTGTCTGTGGAGGTTATACTTAACAGCCGAATTAAGTTAATAACTGGCTCCTTCTACCGACCCCCAGGCTCCGATGATACAGTTGCGGAACAGTTCAGAGAAAGTTTGAGTCTCGTAACAAATAAATACCCCACTCATACGGTTATAGTTGATGGGGATTTCAACCTACCCTCGGTATGTTGGCAAAAATACTTGTTCAAAACCGGTGGTAGGCAGAAAACGTCTGCCGAGATTGTCCTAAATGCTTTCTCCGAAAATTATTTCGAGCAGTTAGTCCACGAACCCACGCGAATTGTAAATGGTTGCGAAAACACACTTGACCTCTTAGCCACAAACAATCCAGAGCTGATAGAGAACATCATGACTGATACAGGGATTAGTGATCACCAGGTCATTGTAGCTAGGCTCATTACCATTTCTTCCAAATCCATCAGAAACAAACGTAAAATAATTTTATTTAAAAAAGCGGATAAAGTGCCACTAGAAGCCTTCCTAACAGACAATTTCCATTCCTTCCGAACTGACTATGCGAATGTAGACGAGATGTGGCTCAAATTCAAAGATATAGTAGCAACAGCAATTGAGATATTTATACCTCATAAATTGGTAAGAGATGGAACGGATCCCCCGTGGTACACAAAAAAGGTCCGAACGCTGTTGCAGAGGCAACGGAAAAAGCATGCGAAGTTCAGAAGAACGCGAAATCCCGAAGATGGGCTAATATTTACAGACGCGCGAAATTTGGCACGTACTTCGATGCGAGATGCCTTTAATAGGTTCCACAACGAAACTTTGTCTCGAAATTTGGTAGAAAATCCGAAGAAATTCTGGTCGATGTAAAGTACACAAGCCGCAAGACGCAGTCAATACCTTCGCTGCGCAGTGCCGATGGTACTGTTATCGACGACTGTGCCGCTAAAGCGGAGTTATTGAACGCAGTTTTCCGAAATTCCTTCACCAAGGAAGACGAATGGGATATTCCAGAATTTGAAACACGAACATCTGCTAGCATGAGTCTCTTAGAAGTAGATACCTTAGGGGTTGCGAAGCAACTCTAATCGCTTGATACGGGCAAGTCTTCAGGTCCAGATTGTATACCGATTAGGTTCCTTTCAGATTACGCTGATACTATAGCTCCCTATTAGCACTCATATACAACCGCTCGCTCACCGATAGATCTGTACCTACAGATTGGAAAATTGCGCAGGTCGCACCAGTGTTCAGGAAGGGTAGTAGGAGTAATCCATTTAACTACAGACCTATATCATTGACGTCGGTTTGCAGTAGGGTTTTGGAGCATATACTGTATTCAAACATTATGAATCACCTCGAAGGGAACGATCTATTGACACGTAATCAGCATGGCTTCAGAAAACATCGCTCTTGTGCAACGCAGCTAGCTCTTTATTCGCACGAAGTAATGGCCGCTATCGACAGGGGATCTCAAGTTGTTTCCGTATTTCTAGATTTCCGGAAAGCTTTTGACACCGTTCCTCAAAAGCGACTTCTAATCAAGCTGCGGAGCTATGGGGTATCGTCTCAGTTGTGCGACTGGATTCGTGATTTCCTGTCAGGAAGGTGGCAGTTCGTAGTAATAGACGGCAAATCATCGAGTAAAACTGAAGTGATATCAAGTGTTCCCCAGGGAAGCGTCCTGGGACCTCTACTGTTCCTGATCTATATAAATGACCTGGGTGACAATCTGAGCAGTCCTCTTAGACTGTTCGCAGATGATGCTGTAATTTACCGTCTAGTAAGGTCATCCGAAGACCAGTATCAGTTGCAAAGCGATTTAGAAAAGATTGCTGTATGGTGTGTCAGGTGGCAGTTGACGCTAAATAACGAAAAGTGTGAGATGATCCACATGAGTTCCAAAAGAAATCCGTTGGAATTCGATTACTCGATAAATAGTACAATTCTCAAGGCTGTCAATTCAACTAAGTACCTGGGTGTTAAAATTACGAACAACTTCAGTTGGAAGGACCACATAGATAATATTGTCGGGAAGGCGAGCCAAAGGTTGCGTTTCATTGGCAGGACACTTAGAAGATGCAACAAGTCCACTAAAGAGACAGCTTACACTACACTCGTTCGTCCTCTGTTAGAATATTGCTGCGCGGTGTGGGATCCTTACCAGGTGGGATTGACGGAGGACATCGAAAGGGTGCAAAAAAGGGCAGCTCGTTTTGTATTATCACGTTATAGGGGAGAGAGTGTGGCAGATATGATACACGAGTTGGGATGGAAGTCATTACAGCACAGACGTTTTTCGTCGCGGCGAGACCTTTTTACGAAATTTCAGTCAACAACTTTCTCTTCCGAATGCGAAAATATTTTGTTGAGCCCAACCTACATAGGTAGGAATGATCATCAAAATAAAATAAGAGAAATCAGAGCTCGAACAGAAAGGTTTAGATGTTCGTTTTTCCCGCTCGCTGTTCGCGAGTGGAATAGTAGAGAGATAGTATGATTGTGGTTCGATGAACCCTCTGCCAAGCACTTAAATGTGAATTGCAGAGTAGTCATGTAGATGTAGATGTAGATGTACCACAGATCTACCTGACTCACAAGCAGTACTGTGGAGAAGTATAAGTTAGTCACTCTATACACAACACTCATTGCCAGTATTTCTCGGTGACATAAGCAAAGTGATACTTTCCTATGTCTACATCTCATTATCTTTGGATCTTATGCATGTATAACATCCACGAACTCAGTTTGAATTACCTTTGGCAATAAGACCGGAGCTCATTAAGGCGATTAAAGGGCAATCACCACGAAGCATTGCAAGAGAAGATCTCAATGAATTCTCGGTTCCACAAAACCAATTACAGCAAAATAAGCCTCTCCGGTTTAAAGACTATGAGACTAGCCGACAGAGATTTTCCAAGCCCTTTATAGCTCCTAGGTCTCCGTGAGACACCCTATTGTAGTGCAGAAATGAAGCAGTTGCTGAAGTGAAGCACATCCTGTTCATCAAAGAGAACTACTGACGGATGTGTTATGGAAAAATGTTCTTCTCCCCGTGTCCAGTGAAACTCTGTTGCGATCATGAGTAGTTGCCATCTACGATCACTGTTTGTAGGTAATGTCTAGTAAAGTCATTAGAAGATCGAAATCGGTTGCAAAACGATTTAGTAAAGATATCTGTATGGTTCGAAAGTTGGCAGTTGGCAATTAGCGCAAAGTTAAGAAAAGTGTGGGGTTATCCGCAAGAGTGCTACTAGGAATCCGTTAAACATCGGCTACACGATAAATCAAATCTAAAAGCCGTAATTTTAAATTAATACCTAAGAATTACAGTTACGAACTACTTAAGTGGAAAGAAGAGAGAGAAAATGATGCGGGGAAGACAAACCAAAGACTGCGTTTTTTTGGCGGAACTGTTAGAATATGTAACAGATCTTCTGATGAGTCTAGCTACACTGTGCTTGTCCGTCTCCTTTCGAAGTACTGCTGCGCGGTGTGGGATTGTTACCAGATGGAATTAACGGAGTACATCGAGATACTTCAAAGAAGCGCTGCTCGTTTTGTATTAATATGGAATAGGGGAGAGAGTGTCACTGCATGATACACAGTTAGGGGAGGACGTCATCAAAACGAAGGCGTTTTTCGTTGCGGCGGAATCTTCTCACGGAATTTCAGTCATTAACTTTCTTCTCCGAACGTGAAAATATTTTGTTAACGCTGACCTACATAGGGAGAAACGATCATCATAATAAAATAAGGGAAATAAGAGCACGCACTGACAGATATACGTGTTAGTTATTCCACCACGCTGTTCGAGATTGGAATAATAGAGAATTATTGTGAAGGTGGTTCGATAAACCCACTGCCAGCCACTTAAGTGTGATTTGCAGTCTACCCATGTAGATATAGATGTAGACAGTGGACGCTCATATCAATAAAAGTACCCCGTAACTCAACAGGAGAAAACGCAAAAATCACTGCATGAAGGATTATAATTAGTGTGTTTATGATATGTAGAAATGTCTGTGTAAAGTCGCTTGATAAGACTGTTGCCCTGTTTGATTCTGTTTGTCTGCAGTTGGTTCTACTAACTCTCCCAGAAGGACTGAGAAGTTTCAGTGATAATCTGACGTTAAGTGCAAGCCACTCGTTCTGCGCATCAGTATGTCAGTACTTTAAGTGATCCATTAATATTCCATGTGTAATCGAGTCCCATATTTATAAAGTTCGTCCATTAGCCTACCTTGTGTGACCAGGTCTTTTTATGTGTCTTTTCAGGTTTGTCTTGGGTTTGGTACTTGAGCTGCTTTTCGTCTGCTAGAAGCACAGGATAACCAATTTTGTACCTCTTACGTGGGCAAAGAGGTCTATCGGTGCTGTTCGACAG